>NW_010400127.1:28481-34793 GCF_000710305.1 Buceros rhinoceros silvestris
GGGGGGGTGTTTGTCAAGGCTTGACAGAAGGGCGCTCTGTGAAGACAGGAGGCTCTGCCACACTGCTGTGATATAATGGGCTGGTAGTGACTTGTCAGCTCATGTTTTCAATTACTGTTATTACTATTATTTTAAAACTGTGGGTGTTTCTAGAATTGCTTTATATCAGATAATAAGTATACTCATTCTTCAGTTACAGTAATTAGCATTCTGCGTGTGATTCTGCCACCTCGATTCCTCCAGGAGCTGGGGCTGGTTACCACATACACAAAGCTCTTAGCTCTTTTCCAGAAACAGATTACAACCTCCCGGTTTTAACTCTCGATGTTCCAAAGAGCATCTTTCCCGCCCCTGGCTTTTCCATGCCTCGTTCCTGTTGTTCCTTCAGCGTTTCTCTCCCACCAAGCGATGTGTCTCACAAAGGAATGCCTCTTCCTCTCCGAAACAAAACCCAGTCCCTAATCCCTTGGCATGTTGCTGTAGAGCACATTTACTCGAAGCATCCCTAACGAACAACTTCCATATCAGCCTCTTCTGGGCTGCTCTTATGTTTCCTACCGATGGTGAGCGCATTCCCCAGCCCTGGGAGGGGACACTTCTGACCATTGCCAGGCCACTGCCCGAAGCAGCCTGAAAATGCCGTGCACGCCCACCTCGCTGGCGATGCAGCTGGGGAGCAGTGGGTAGAGCAGAGAAGAACCTTTCTTTTAAAAGCTGCCTTAAAAAAAACCCTGAAAAGAAGCTGTTGTCCCCCTCACTTGCGAGTCATTTAGAAGCTAAAGCCTGTTTACACCGTCACCCGAAAGCTGGCTCCTGACCTGTTGCCAGATGAAGCATCTCCGCTTGTTTTCCCACAGTATGGAAGTAAAGGATCTGCTGGCAGGTATTTGTTACGACAAGTCATCGGGTTTGAAGTTCACTTCTCCTCTTGGGTTTGCCATCAACCCTCCAGGCCCACTACAAAGCCCGTGTTTTTCTCACCGCTGATACAGGGTTTCGGTCTGTGCAATTTAATTGCCAACACGGGGAGAGATGTAATGGCCATACCAGAGCTCGGGAGAGAGCCGGGTGTGATGATCGCTGCCTGGGCGTGTTTGCACACAGGACATCTCGCTCCCGCTGCACGACAAAGCTGTGAACTTGTTCATGGTTTCACTGAAGGTGCAGGAAGATCCAAACTGGCTTTTTGTTAAATGTGACACGGTTAGAACATACCGGGTTTATTTTTAAGGAAAAAAGATACAAATGCTCCTATTTCTAGCAGGTCTATTTGTAGCGAGTGTTTCCCCCAACACTAGGAGACAGCTCCCACCCCTAACCTACCAATGGGACTGTGTACTACCAGCGCATCCTCCTTTCTGTGGTAGTTGGGTGTATTAAGCAAACAACAACCAAATAATTAAGGGGAGGTCAAACCCCTGCTCCTGGCTTGGCTGCTGCCAGGGGCTGCATCGTAAATGTGTTGAACTCAGACACTTCCCCTTGTTTTTCACATGCTGAGGACACTTGTCTGGGGTGCCAGAAAGCCATGGAAGCCATTTAACTCATCCCTGAGCACTTCATCCCAAAGTAAAGCCCCTGTCTTCAGGAGAACAGCACCAACCCGTTATACACCGCTATTCTGGCTCGTTAAAGCGCAATGAGTAATGTGTTTGAAAATGTAGTTAAAATGTTTTTCAATCATTCATGAAAACTCTTTCAATGCAGTGTAAAGCTTGATAGTGCCTGTGGTTGTACTTTGACCTGATGAAAGCTCTGAATGGAAACTTATGCAGTAGGTAATATTTACCCTGGCAGCGTGTCAGTAGGCAGTGTCTACTGCTTTTATTGCTCTGCGGAATAAAAGTTTTGAATTTTGCTCCGTACTGAACCATTTATTGTCATGAAATTGGCAGCAGTAACACCCAGCTGGATGCTGGAATGTTTTGTGTTTGCGAACAGGCTGATCCATGGGAAACAATCTAGCAGACAAATCAACTTCTTTATGCATTAAAGAAAATCCTTGCTTGGGTATGAGGCATTCGAGCCTGAGGGAGCTGTTATTTTGGAAAAGGCCCATAAAAGGACTTTTTAAACATGGACTTTGTGAGTCTTAAATATGATATTCTTAGGCTGCCTTTAAGTTATGCTCTGCTTTGCATAACCCAGTAGACTTTATAAAACAATGTAAATGATGCTGGGGTCCAAAACAAGTCAGAATAGAACTTGGTGTCTGGCCAAGCTGCTGAGCTGCTTAAATTGTTCTTCTGCCTCCCACCTTTTTTTTTTCTGCCTGTCCCTGGGACAGGAACTGCCATTTCGTATCTCTTTTTCTATTGCATAGCACGAAAAGTTCCTTCTTTTAAGCAAAAGAAAGGTAGAAAGTTTACCCAGGAATAGCTGCGTGCTCGGTACCAAAAACAAACACAGCATGCGGAGATAACTCTGCGTGCTTGGAGCCGGTCCTGTCAACTCTCACAATCTTGTGCATGTCATGGGATCTGGTGTTTTCTTAATTCTCCGGCCGATAGTAATCAAGGAGCCACATGATAATCTTGACTCCATTAACACAACGAACAAATCACATGTAAATGTCTAACATTGTGGTTGCCGAGAAAGTATGAAGCAAGATGGTGTTAAATCCTGGAGGTAAATAAAATAATCTGATGGTCATTCTGACCCTTTAGTCACTCCTCCTGGGTGAACATGCCGGTGTTGCCTGGCTGCTTCTTAGCCATGATCACTCAAAACGTTGGTTCATCGTGAAATATCCCGTAACTCTCTGTGCTCTCAGCCCCAGCCAGCCACCTCTATGATTTGTTTTTTCTCCTTTACAGATCCAAACACGTGTGCTGACAGTCACCCTGCAGCAACGTCCGCTGGATATTCTCACAGCTTACACACGGCTTGTTCTCTCTGTAGCTTTAATAAAGGGCTCGTGTGCTCTTCTCCTTCCTCAAACATTTAGGCTGTTACGTGGTGTTCAGTGGAAACGGGCTCCATTCTCAGACTTCCCACACAATTTTGAGAAGATCGTTGTAACAGTCCTTCCATTTCTGGTGTGTGAAACAAGGATAATCCTATTTCCTTCTCTGGGCTGTTTTGGACTGCGGACTCTTTTGGGCAGACCGTTTCTTAGCACAGGTACATACAGGGCTATACCCAGCCAGGCTTTATAACTGATCTCTCTTCACTTTATACATCCCTTGGATCCCAGGGACTGTGATTCAGGCTTCCCCCACCCAGGCTGCTCCAGAGGAGTTGTGACAAAGGCAGGAAGCAGACACCAACCATCCCCACAGCTGCGCACAGGCCACACGTCAGTGACCTACAGCCTCTTACTCACAGGTGAGTAAAAACTGGGTTCCATGAAACACACGCTGGTTAAGGTCATGAATGCTGGTGTGAACTGTGGCATGACATTTTTAAATTCAAAAAGGAAAGCACCAGGTTAACAGTCTCAGTATCTAACCCATGCCAAAGAATATGCCCTGGGCAGGACTTTTCCCCGGGATCTGGATGATACCCTTCGCTTTCTTGTAGCACAGCTTCCAGAGAGGGGCAGGCACAGTTTTGTCACGTGATTTTTTTTTCTGGACTGTGATAAGCTTTCAAAGACAGACTTGGTTTCCTTATTCTTTCCTTGAATTCATATAGCTTTAAGAAGCTGCCTTTAACCATGTTTCAGCGTTTGAATCCCTGATAATTTCAGGAAGAAATGTGAGAAAGAAAGAAAAACATAATAGTTTCCGATCATCAAATATTTGGGGTGAGTCATTCGCCTGCATCGCTAGATAAATGCAACAGGACATCCTGTAACCGTTGTGCAGTTTCTTTAACTTCTACTTTTTTCCCCCTACAACATAAATAGTGAAGTAGGGAAGAAAGCGGCAGTGGAGTCCTGTCTGGGCACTCCTCTTCACTTGAATCCTCTCCCGCATCGGGAGAGGAAAGTCAGTCACCTCTTGGGGTGACTAACCACCTCCGTACTGAGACACGTAGACAGATCGTGGTCTCCCCCTGGTCAGCGGCAAGGAATTCAGAGGCGAAGCCTCCTGAGGATGTTTAGAGAAGCGGATATTATTTTCCTGAGCCTTTTGCCTAGTAGAGGAGCTTCTAGCATCAGAGGGAAAGCGTAGCTATGAGTCTTCGCTGGAGCTTTCCTGGAAAAGACCTAGAATGGGGGTTTCTGTGCCACAAATCTTTCCTCTCATCCACAGTCTCAATACTCATCTCCCCTCACCTATTTTTTTAGTTCTCGCATGCCAGTAGAATAATGTCTATGAGGTTTCTCTCCTTTCTTTTGGGCACTGATAAAGGGATACAGACGACCAGAATACTAGTAAGAGTGGCATAACTGAAGTCAAACCAATCCTGCTCCTGCTCCCACTAAAAGACAGCAATAAATGGAAGACAATAATTCTACAACATTCAACAATAGAGATGGCAAATTTAAAGGTAGCAGAGAAAGAAAGAAAAGTTGAAACACTGGCAAAAAAACCCCCTTTCTTCTTTCTACTCTATCTGCAAGCACAAACAGAGCTTTGAACATTACATCAATTAAAAGTAGATCTGATCGTACTCAAAAGCCTTGGAAAAAAAAATTTGAGTATTAGGTAGATAAACATCTAGTCAGAACTCTTAGAGTAAGCCTGAGGGACGGTTTGCATGTGTGTGTGTACACATACATAATCAGCAAAAATTAAACAGGCGGCTTTCTGATGACAGACCAGTGAAAGGGAAATAGTGGAGAGACGACAAATGAGTGAAGCCTGACTTTTAGTAACAATTCCTGATGGAATTTCAGAGGCATGACTTCACATGATAATTGAAACCTCCCGAAGTTCATCCTCCTCCTCAAAATCCCTTTTTGAGACTTGTCCCTACTATAACACTTAGGGGCTGATGGAACTGGCACGGTCAAGGGCTACTGATGTACAGAGGATTTTGTTTCATTTTTCATCACCACTGGTTATATATCCCCTTTACTTAGTGTCAGAAAATGCCTTTCTGCACGTAGCACTGGGATGTTCAGTTGTGGTCGTGGTTTCGATACACCCCATCACTAATTACCAAGAACCAAATTTGTCAATACATACATCTCCTGACTTCATGATCTGATGGTGAAATGAGGAAGAGTCAGTGTCTAACCACTGCCATGCGTGTTTAATCCCGGCACTCTTCTTCCTCCCTCTCCCACACACACGCAGCCTCAGGAGCAGAACGATAAAAAGGAGGCTCCTTGGTTTGGTTTGCTGTTGATATCTACATTTTCTCCAGCGTGAGAAGTGCCCTGGAGTTCTTTTACACACCTCTCATGCACACTTCTGCCACTCCCTCATTCTTTGGGTCTTTTCCCAGTCTGGTCACGGGCATATTGGCAGCAGGAAATTTGCTCTTTATATTGGCAAACTTTTTTCCCCCCACTTTTCAATCACCACTTCTCCTGTCCTCTCCCTTTCACAACAGCTTTTGTCAACAAAACATCTTCCTCACCCTATCTGCTTTCCCCATCAGATTCAGGCCTGAAGTCTAGACTGGGAAGCCCCTGAGGCAGGGACTGTCTCTAGGTCGACACGTATATATATGTTTACTTATCCTGGAAAAGCCTGAACTCCAAACCTCAAAGTCCTCTTACAGTAACTAATGCTGGCGAGGGTGAAAAAGCTTTAACCTGTTAATTCCTGGAACCACTCTAAACACCACATTCTAGCCTTGACCAGAAGCTAAAGGTTACCTTAACTTTTAAGAGTTACTTCATGGCCTTCCTAACCCCGCGCAATTCTTTCATCAGGCTCTGCAGCCTCTGTTGAGGCTCTTTGACACTACTAGAGTCAAACCTTTTATTTTTCTCCCTTTTAATTGTGATAGCCTTCCTGGATAATTTGGGGTTTCCCTGCTTTTCTTCAAATATTAGCTGAACCTTATCTTCCTCTCCTAATTATTCTCACACTATGGTTTTCTAAACCCTTTGATTTAGCTGATTTGGTAAAACAAGCAATGAAAAATGCCACGGGAAAGGAAGTGTTGTTGTGTTCCAGCTGGTATTTCTATTTCTGTACTAGCTGGGAACCCTCTTTTGTTCACCCATTAACCTGCTTTCAGTGTTTGTGGTTGGTGATTGTGGTAACACCTTTCTATTATGTTCTCATCACTTAGTCTGGTGTAATCACTGTAATCCTTTACTTGTCTTTGTACTTTAGAGCACACCTAAACTCTGGTTTAGGGTTCTACTTGTTTCCTTTATCTTTGATGACTGACGTTGAGCCAGGTCACAAAACCAGTGAATATTTTCTGAGTAAAACAGAAAATAAATAGTGAAGCTGGGAAGGG
>NW_010400127.1:34887-42793 GCF_000710305.1 Buceros rhinoceros silvestris
AGTGTTTGTGTTATGCTGCCAACAGTTTTTACATTTATTGTCGTGTTTATTTAGTTTTGTAAAGCTTGTTCCAACGTAACCCACGTATTGGGTCATGTCAAGAAGCATCACACTCACAGAGCAAACGCAGCAACGTGTTCAGAATCAGCGTGATGGGTTTTTGTGTCAGAGTGGGTAATTCTCCACCCACTGTCCACATCCAGCCTACTGCAGTCTAGCTTAAATGCAGCTCTGGCAGAGAGCTGGAGGATGGACATCACCACTGTCCCTTCCCTAAATACAGCCCAAACCAGCCTCAGGCGTCGTGTCTCGTTTGCAGGCAGTGCAGGAGAATGATAAGGAAAGAAAGGAAACGTCCTTTCGAGGCTTGGCTTCACCCCAGTCTCCTGGGCTGGACAGTCTCAGTGATGGAGCCTGTAGCTGCAGAGCAGCAGCATCCAGGGTGGAGATGAGGTGTTGCCTCGCAGAAGCTGTGCCTGTGCCTGCAGTTGCACGAGGCTCTGGCCAATGCTGTGTGACTCCTCCACGCAGGAGTTTGATCCCGGCTGATGAACTCAGCCTCGGAAGGCTGTAGGCATCTGCCAGCAGAGGTATGTGCACAGCGTGGCTGTCCTGTGCAGGTGCTTCCTGACCGCCTTGGAGCCACGGCTGGGTTGAACACCCCTCTTCTGCACAGCTTTCCGCAACAGCCGGCTGAATGATAATCATCAGACTGTCCCTGACGTCATTGTGCCTCGTGAACCTCTGCCTTTATTTGCCTTCATGTCCTTCCAAGGTGCAGTGTGGCGGACACTCCCCCTTAAGAGTGACAGCCAGGAAAGTGGTCCTCAGATCCTGACAGAGCTTCCTCCATAGCTGGGGGCTCTGGCGTCCCCTTCAAAACTCGTCACATTCACACACTCTCCATCTGAGGGTTGGTAGATCTTTGTCAGCTCCTTCCTGGCACATACCACCACAGCTTAGCTGCCTGGTGGGAAAGTCCTTTACACCACTGAGTTCCTCTTTCCTCTGGCTGTCTCATTCAACCTGACAGTGTGGAACCGTTGGCAGTTTGGGGTCAGCCAGGGCAGCTGCCCTGAGCTGCCTCACAGGTGGAGCCCAGACCACAGACATCACACCCAGGATAAAGGGGGAAGTTGAGGAGGGTGGTGGTTCCTCCTTATCCTGCTCCTCTTCTTCCTTCTCCTGCTTCTCCCCACCCCTGGAGGGTCTCTCTCTCCATCCTGCTCCTGAGGAGCTGCTCTCCTGTTTGCTGTGGCCGCTGACCATTGGCTGGGCTGAGTATCACTGTCTGCACTTTCTCTTGGCATTGGGGTCAGTTGGGCTGTTCCATTAGAGCTGTTTTCATGTCAGCCCGGGGGTCTCCTCTCCTTTTGCTGATGCCCCTTCTCTGCTGGGGAGGGGTCACTGGCTGACAGAGCAACTGCTGTATGCAAAAGAAAATGGAAGGTAGGAAGGCAAAAAAAAAATAGCATGAAGGAAGTGGCCACACAGCTGCCACAGGGCACAGCTGAAACTGTTACTACAGCATCTCCAGAATTCGTCCCAAAAAGCTTTTATCTTTGAGATGTGTTGTTCTGATGATTCATTTTAAAGGTTAGTGTTGACACGGGTTTATTAAAAAAAACTTACTAGAAATCTAATTAACTTTGCAGTAGCGTGCGTAAATTAAGAGGAGTGTGAAATGAAATGTTCTTAACACAAAACAGTTACCCAGAAAAGTGAGCGATGCTGGGTTTTGCATCAGACTTATCCACTCAAACATGGGTGTCTAAGACAGACAACTCTGAGACACAGATGTGGGGCTGACAATAGTGATGCCCAGGCTCTGATATATCTTGATTTTTCTTTACTACAGCAAGTGGGGCCATGAGCTTGCTGTGCAGCCACAGACCGCTTTGTTTTGAAGCATCCTCATCTTCTGGAAGCTGCTCTCATTTAGTGGCATGAGAGTCACGTGGCAGTTTTTGCTCAAAATGATCAGCAGGGCTGTAGCTGTCACTAATAGAAATGTCTTCTACTGCTTTGGGACTGCTGTGAACCATTCCTCCAATCATGAGCTTGACAGATCCACTGGCTGTTGCTTAATGACCCCATCACTGTAGTTGGCAGGCATTGATTTGACGCTTCAGCGTAGGCAGCTACTTTGGAGACCGGGTAATGTCAGCCCCTGACAATGCGCTACATTCATGCAGAGGTGGTGGCAAAACAGAAGCGGTTTGAGTAATGTCACTAATCTAATCCAATAAATGGGTTTAGGGATGGTCTGATAGGGGAATTTTTTTCTCATTTCATGGTCAAGCAGATATTTTCAGGTCTATCTGCAAGTTATGTAGCATATCCCTGTTCCTGCTGTGGGTGGGTTTCTCCCACTTTAAAAATCTATTTATGACGAATCAATCCGCTTAATCATCTAAATATATGTCAACAGTTACCCAAAACAGTGATCTATAGTGAAATAATAATGTTAGCAATAAAAAGTATTAGAAAATGTACAGAAACAGCCGAAGTCTTCATAGCTCTATGTACTCTTGTTAAGTTTAAATGCTAAATTGCAGAGCAGAGCAGAAGTCAGAAAAGTAGGAGAACATTTGGAGACAGGTATGGTCAGCTGTGTCCTGTTTGAGCTGATTTAAGAGCCTGAAAGGGATGGAATCCAGCTGAGCTCTGTGGTGATGATATCCAAGGTGCTGGGAGTCCCTTCTGGATGGTTCTGACACCCTCAGCTCTCCTTGCAGCTCCCTATTTGGTGGCCTTCCTGGGAGGTGGAAGGCTTGGAAGAGATGTATCACCCTTTGGATTACTCAGGTACTACCTAATGGGTTTCTTTCCATCTACTCTCACCAGCTTTATTTGGCACAAACAACAATGTTGGAAAAACTGTCTCTGCAATGACGTAGCTAGTAGAGTAGAGTTAGATTGGGATGTACTATGTACCACATATTTTAAAGCTTGGGTTCATCCAGTTGCTCTGAGTTCCCACGTTTCACAAGTGGGCTCACAGCCGTGCCTGAAGCACTGCTCAGAGACACACAAATAGCAAATTAGTGACACTCACCATAAGGCAATTTGCATGTCATATGTCGTGTATGCATTTCTACACACTGGGGGACTGCACGATGTACCTCTCTTTCTTCTTGTGAGCAAACTTGATTTAATTCTGAGTAACATCTTGCTTAATTTTAACCCTTGATTATCAAGAGAGCTGCCTTAGTGGCAGTGGTGTGTGGAACCCAGCTGCAGGTTGCACCAATAACTTGGTGTTAGTAGTACAGTTGATAGTGGTGTTAGTTTGACTTCTGTTTAATAAAATTTAATATTACAGTACAGACCAAAAAAGATATCCATATGCTTGCTATTTTACTTTATATGGATGAAAATTAACTTAATCAGACATCACTGAATGTGCATGCCATCTACAAGATCGACCTAATCCCCCCCAGAGCTCAGCCTTAAATAATTTTTGATGTTTGAGTTGTATTGATAGTGCCACCCTAGCCTCTAAGGCTGTGGACCAATATTAGAGGAAACCTCATTTCAAATACTACTGGCCCAGTATTGCTTGTTCTGTTAAAGTAATGACCCTTCGATGTCACCTGCAAACTTGCACTCTTACATGTGTTGGCCGTCTCTAATGGGCACCCACCAGTCAGGTTTGGCAGATCTTATCCTAGATTCCTGCCTTGCATCAGATCTCTTCATCAGATCTTCTCCTCAACCCTTGCCTTTGCCTCAGTGGTCACTCCACCAGTCTGTCAACACAGCACAGTCATAACTCACAGCCAAGCTAATTAAAGGCAAGCTATAAATCTAAGCAAGCCATAAATATAGCTGGTATCCCTCAGAAACTGCCGCTTGCATGGACCTTTGTGGGCAACACATATCAAGACACAGCTCACCATTTCCCACAGGTGCTTCAGTGGAGACATCAAGGAGAGTTAAGGACAAAAGACAATGTCTCTGAAGAGTTCTGCAGGGTGGTTAGGGGCAACAGAGAGGGAGCAGTATTGGGGACTTTCGCAGCAGGGCTGGATGGCATCGGAGATGTTAAGGGCTGAAATTTTAATCATTTCAGAGCTGTAATGGATGGGATGGTGCAGCTGGGAATTCAGAGCAGTAGGGCTGGACTCCAAGAATGGGATACAAAGGGCTTTGGGGGAAACAGCAATGGAAAACAGGAAAGTCAGAGAAAGTTGATTTACTGCTCATGTCCGATGTATGCGTGATTTCGAGTTACAGCAAACAGCTGTCAGCCCCTCAGCAGAAAACAACTAGTCAGGTTGTCCCTGACAATGTGACCCTCCCCTCCTGAGCTGAGCGGCAGCTGGTGGAGGGACTGGCTGTCATTCCACTTGTTACAGTCCTAGCCCACCACCATCTGCTCTTTTTGGCTCTCCCAGGTTTTGCGAAGGACGCAGCATGCGAACAGGAGCCTGGTTTGGAAGGGCAGTTCTGTAGCCCTCCAGCATCCTTTTAGACACGTTGCACAACCGTTTTGAAGCCCTGCCCTGAGGTGGTAATACAACAGGTCCCCGCAACAGCTAAACTGCTGCTAAATGCCAGAAGTAAGCAGGCTCATCCAGAATGAGGGTGACTCAGCATCTCCATGGCTCCAAATGGGCTCAGCAGCAGGTTTGTACTTGGCGTGGCTCCACAGCATCAGCTGGGCAGGAGAGATGAGAGATGTGCTGCCATATGCCTGCCAGACCAGCCAGCCTGAGCTGACAGCGGTGAAGTGTCTGAAATGATCCATGATGCTCCTCTCAGCATTTCTGCTGATGGAAACTTGTGCCGGGTCAGGAGACAGGGAATAAAGAGATCACCTCACCATGGCATCCTTACAGGTAACACAGCCTTCCAACACATCCTCTGCATCCACAGAAGGCGCAGGCTGAGAACTTTATGGGTGGCAGGTGTCACCTCCTGGCTCCCACAGGTAGCTGTCACCTTCCCAAGCCCAAGCTGACATGTAATGCTCCAGTAAAAGTCAGGCGTTTCCAGGTTCCATATAACCAAGGCAACCTCTTGCTGCTCCTGAATTAGCTCAAATCTGTTCTTTCAGGTAATTAATTAGTGATTACAGAACTGTGTACTCAATTAAGCATTAATTAAACACATTCTTTAAGAGTGTAGGCAGCCCCTTCAGATCACTAAGAGTATCTGCAAATGGCCACATATCTTTGAAAGCAGGGAGCTCCTGGAACCACTTGGCAGCTCACCCTTATCACTGCCTACCTGAGCGAGCTGTGAGGACCTGTCCCTCCAGCTGCTTCTCTTGGCTCTGTGAGGAAGAGGATACTCATGAGGACCAAGAGGAGCCTTTATCTGAGCTGTAGTTTCCACGGGAAGGCAATCGGGTTATTCTGTAGAGCACATGTAGATCATTTTCAGTCTCCATCATGATACTCACTAATGCCAAGCCACCGACACAACCGACCTCACTGCAACAGGTTCTCAGATTGACTTCCAGCACAGGACAAGTTGTGATTTGCTAACTGGCAATTTTTCTGCTCTCAGCTGTGAAACAAGTTGAAACAAAATGGGAAGGATTCCTGTGTATAAAAAAGGGGGTAATGGCAGGTGGATGAAATATTTAAAATCAGCAAAGACACAAAAGAAGCAGCTTTTGTTATTTTATTAACTTTCAGAGTACCTCAAGGCAAGCACTTTTTCTAAGTGCTGCATTATCTTGGGTCGTTTGTGGGAATTAGAAGGAACAAGATGAAATGAAAAAGGGTGAATTTAGGATTTACGGCCAGAAAACACCACTGTAATAAAATGTAAGTGGCTGGGCATTGGGCAGGCCACTGTCTGCAGGAAAGATGCCAGTTTTCCCTGATTTAACCTACTGAGCGTGTGCAGCGTCAGTCCGAATGACGGGTCAAACACAGGCTGAGTCAATACAGGGATCTGTGCCTTATTCTCCAAAGTATTTTTGAATAATTTCCAAAACTTCAGTCATAAAGTTAGCTGATTGTAAATTAATGTATGATACATTTCAAGTGTATGGAACTACCATTAAAAAATAAGATTTTTTCTTTTTTTGGTGCTGCTTTCGTTTCTCTTTAGTTTTGCACAACTTATTTTCCCAGGCTCCAAACTGGGAACAAGAACAGGAACTGTTGAATACTCACACATAACAGTGCATCGACTTGTTGCTTCATACTTGAAAGTGACTTTTATTTCCTAGAATATTTTTCTTTGAACAAACAAAAGCAAACTGCCTTTACCACACGAAGAGCACATTTCTTCGAATAAAATTGGTAAATATTCTTCTTGCACAGGTCAATATGGCTTTCTCTGCAATTCGAGGTTACAATAAAAAAGGAAACGATGCAAAATGAATGCCAAGACACATTGGTTTTATTTTCTGGGGGTCTGGGGTTTTTATTTCCAACAACGCTCTGTGAAGGACTGCGTGACTTGGAACTCCTTTTTTATAATCTACTCTTCAGTACTTGCTTAAAAATTAAATTAAAAACTAGTCATCTTCTACTACTGCTCTGCTTTGGGTTCAGGCAGACTGTGGGAAGTGCTCAGCAACAATGGGATTAAAGAACACAGAAAACCATAGAGTCAAGTTTGCTGTCTGCTTTCATTTCACTTTGTCTGTGACAAAGTTTGATTCACTGCCCAGAGCCGCTGTCTCCTGCAGCTTGTGCACTTCATGCTCCCAGACGGAACCCGATGATCAGCAGCTGCCTACATGGGAGTGTGGCTGGATGGGTCTGGAGTCCACAGGGCTACACGTGGGTCAGTAAGTAACGGTGCCCAAGGAAATACTGCTGGTCATTCCCCTGAGCCTACTGATAAACTGCTGGATCGATCCCTGGCCACTCACCACTCCCCCAAAATTTCCAGAGCTGATCTGGAAGTTAACCTGGGCCAGACTGGTGTAGTCCCCGTATTCTGGATGCCAAGAGTGCAGACACGGATTCTTCCAGCACCAGTTGGCCTCAGTTCCGGAGCACTGTCTTGCAGCCTTGCTTAATTCAGCAGTAGAGCCTTAGTCCGAGAGCCAAGTCATCCCAAAGCGGAAAATCAATTGCTGAGCGTGAACACTAGCTGGCCAGCGTGACTCACAGTCCTTCACACAAGGACTTCCACCTCAGTGACAGGCTTCAGGTTTCTTTCCTGCCTCGTTTTACACCACCCCCCAACTTTCTTGGTCTAAATGCAAAGACACTTAAAACATATGACCAACAGCAGATCTACAGACCCAGAGAGGCTGCAACCAGCTTTTTTTCCCCCCAGCTTTTAGCGTGTGAGCTGCACTGAGGATTATCAGCTCTTTGGAAGTCCTTGCCTGCCTCCCAGTCTTCCCCAGCTCACAGTTAGGCTCTGTTGGTGGACTTCAAGAAAGGGCATGGAGATACCTGTTAGCATCTTGTACCTAGCACTACTTTGTTCCCCAAACTTGTGCCGCTGCCTTCAACATTTTATGTGGAAAGCTTAAATGCTTCTCTTTTGAAATTCTGCTTTTGAAATCTCTGTGACCTGGCCTCGTCCAGGTGCTCCGGCAGTACACGTGTGACACCTTGACTCCAGCTTTTGTGGAGCTTTTCAGCTGCATCCTCTGGGCGTTCTGTCCACACGTTCATACTTCCTGTTTTGCTGACCCGTGAGGTTTTATTTCACTTTTCAACATGCTAGTAAATCATTCTTCAAAAAAAAAAAGAAAGAACCCTACTTGTTCTTTGTTTTCTTCCAACGCAGCTGCAAATGAACCTTAGAAGTTGCTATAGTTGACTTTTGGAGAAGTTCATGATGGTTTTTAGGCTGTTGGTGGAACAAGTCAGCCTTTTCCGTCGTGCCTCTCCGACTTACAGGGCTAGAACTTTTCACGGCAGGACCTCGCCTCAGGAAGTTTGCTCTGGTCACCCCTGACTGCAGCTGCTCCGAGGCA
>NW_010400128.1:0-6676 GCF_000710305.1 Buceros rhinoceros silvestris
CTTCTCCAGAAACACCCCCGCCCCCGCCCCCACCTCCTCCACCACCTCCGCCTCCTCCTCCTCCAACTCCTTCTCAGCCTTCTTCAGCTGGGTCTGGAAAAATTCAAAACACAACTCCCGCTCCTTTGCAAGCTCTACCACCCACACCACCACCGCCACCTCCTCCACCACCACCACCTCCTCCACCACCACCGCCACCATCAGCCCCACCTCAAGTCCAGCTCCCTGTTTCACTTGATCTCCCACTTTTCCCTCCAATTATGATGCAACCAGTGCAGCACCCTGCATTGCCTCCTCAGCTTGCCCTCCAGTTGCCACCAATGGATACTTTATCTGCAGATCTTACCCAGCTTTGTCAACAGCAGCTGGGATTAGACCCTAATTTCCTGAGGCACTCTCAGTTCAAGCGTCCACGTACAAGGATCACAGACGACCAGTTAAAAATCCTGCGGGCTTATTTTGATATTAACAATTCTCCAAGTGAAGAGCAGATCCAAGAAATGGCTGAGAAATCTGGTCTTTCACAGAAAGTTATCAAGCACTGGTTTCGTAATACGCTGTTTAAAGAACGACAAAGAAATAAAGATTCTCCATATAACTTCAGCAACCCTCCCATAACGGTGTTGGAAGATATCAGAATAGATCCTCAGCCTTCAGCTGTAGAACCTTACAAGTCTGATGCATCTTTCAGCAAGAGATCATCTAGGACTCGGTTTACTGATTACCAGCTTCGTGTCCTCCAAGACTTCTTTGACACAAATGCTTATCCAAAGGATGATGAAATTGAACAACTTTCAACTGTGCTTAACTTACCTACTCGAGTTATTGTCGTATGGTTCCAAAATGCACGACAAAAAGCTCGCAAAAGTTATGAAAATCAAGCTGAAACTAAGGACAGTGAGAAAAGGGAACTGACGAATGAGCGGTACATTCGAACCAGTAACATGCAGTATCAGTGCAAAAAGTGCAGTGTGGTTTTTCCCAGGATCTTTGATCTGATTACACACCAGAAAAAACAGTGTTATAAAGATGAAGATGACGATGCTCAAGATGAAAGCCAAACTGAAGATTCTATGGATGCCTCTGATCAAACAGTGTATAAGAATTGCCAAACTGGCCAAAACGACTCATCAAAAAGCCTGGCAGTCACAGCAGCAAGCTCTGGCTCTGGTTCTAGCACTCCCTTGATTCCATCACCCAAACCAGAGCCTGAGAAGGCTTCTCCTAAACCAGAGTCCACAGAAAAACCAAAACAAATTGAAACCATCTCTAAGCAAACTGATACAACTTCCCAAAGCACCAAACCAGTACAGTCTACTCCAGTAATCTCCTCTGACCCTCAGCCCCTAGCTTCTCAACCACAGCAACAAAAACAATCGCAGGTAGTAGGGAGACCTCCTTCTGCATCACAAACCACTCCTGTTCCTTCCAGCCCTTTATCAATTTCAATGACTTCTCTACAGAACAGTCTACCTCCTCAGTTATTACAGTACCAATGCGATCAGTGTACAGTTGCCTTTCCAACCCTAGAACTTTGGCAAGAGCACCAGCACATGCATTTTCTAGCAGCCCAAAACCAATTTCTTCACTCACAGTTTTTAGAGAGACCGATGGATATGCCCTATATGATATTTGACCCCAATAATCCTTTGATGACTGGACAGTTACTTAATAGTTCTCTTGCTCAGATACCACCACAAACTGGCTCATCACATGCTGCACACTCCACCACAGTTTCTGGTTCCCTGAAACGAAAACTAGATGATAAAGAAGACAATAACTGCAGTGAGAAAGAGGGAGGAAACAGTGGAGAAGATCAACATCGTGATAAACGTTTAAGAACTACAATTACTCCAGAGCAGCTGGAAATACTCTATGAAAAGTACCTACTAGATTCCAACCCCACGAGAAAGATGCTAGATCACATTGCACGTGAAGTGGGACTGAAAAAGAGAGTTGTACAAGTCTGGTTTCAGAACACAAGAGCCCGGGAAAGAAAAGGACAATTCCGTGCAGTTGGTCCAGCCCAGTCCCATAAAAGGTGTCCTTTTTGTCGAGCTCTGTTTAAAGCAAAATCGGCTTTAGAAAGTCACATTCGCTCTCGACATTGGAATGAAGGGAAACAGGCTGGATATAGTTTGCCTCCAAGTCCTTTGATTTCAACTGAAGATGGAGGAGAAAGTCCACAAAAGTACATGTTTTTTGACTACCCATCACTGTCATTAGCAAAAACTGAATTATCAAGTGAAAATGAATTAGCCTCCACTGTATCAACCCCTGTTAGCAAAACTGCAGAAATGTCACCGAAGAACCTCTTAAGTCCTTCTTCTTTTAAAGCGGAGTCTAGTGAGGATATAGAAAATTTGAATGCCCCTCCTGCTGACTCTGGATATGATCAAAACAAGACTGACTTTGATGAGACTTCATCAATTAATACAGCAATTAGTGATGCCACAACAGGGGATGAGGGGAACAATGAAATAGAAAGCACAACTGGCAGTTCAGGGGATGTAAAACCTGCATCACCTCCCAAAGAACCAAAACCACTTGTAAATGACTCGCTATCAAAATCTGCAACTACTCCTACAAATGAGAATACCGATGATAAATTTCTCTTTTCCCTAACAAGCCCCTCAATACATTTCAGTGAAAAAGATGGTGATCATGACCAAAGTTACTACATTACTGATGACCCTGATGATAATGCCGACCGCAGTGAAACTTCAAGCATAGCTGATCCAAGTTCACCTAATCCATTTGGAGCTAGTAATCCCTTTAAATCCAAAAACAGTGATCGGCCAGGCCACAAACGTTTCCGGACACAGATGAGTAACCTTCAGCTTAAAGTTCTCAAGGCTTGCTTTAGTGACTACCGGACTCCAACAATGCAGGAATGTGAAATGCTAGGGAATGAGATTGGCTTGCCCAAACGTGTGGTCCAGGTCTGGTTTCAGAATGCCCGGGCTAAAGAAAAGAAATTCAAAATTAACATAGGGAAGCCATTCATGATAAATCAGACTGGACCTGATGGGACAAAGCCAGAATGTTCTCTATGTGGTGTCAAATATTCTGCGCGTTTGTCCATAAGAGATCATATTTTTTCCAAACAACATATTACAAAAGTGAGAGAAACTGTGGGAAGTCAGCTAGATAGGGAGAAAGATTATTTAGCTCCTACAACAGTTAGACAGCTGATGGCACAGCAAGAATTGGATCGCATAAAGAAGGCTACTGATGTGCTAGGATTAACGGTACAGCAGCCAGGCATGATGGACAGCAGTTCTCTTCATGGTATCAGTTTGCCAGCAGCTTATCCAGGACTCCCTGGACTTCCTCCTGTTCTTCTGCCTGGAATGAATGGTCCATCCTCCTTACCTGGATTTCCACAAAGTTCAAACAGTAAGTCTATAAGTGGATGATTGTCTCATTTTATTAATTTGATCATTTTGCATAGTCACCATCGCCTTCTAAATCACAGCATGCTATGCTTTCATACCATGCTTGTGAGACTGGTGTGAGTAGCTAAAAAGTACTGCTAGGAGGTGTACTCAGTACAGTACTCGAATGTTGCTGTAGCCTGGATGATATCTCTGATTTGGAAAAAAAAATTAATTGAAATCTACTTGACAGAAAAGGTTTTAGACCATATTAAGTTTCTATTAAAAAAAGCAATAGCATTGTTAAGCTTGTTTGTTTGTTTGTTTTGAATGATATTCCTTTAGGCAAATCCCAAGCTAGAATTTTGTATGTAAATTTTTGTATGCAAATATTTAAAGTAACCTCTGATGAACCACAAAACCGTAATTCTGAAATTATTGGTTCATCAGGCATTTGGTCCACCCCTTACACCAGTCCAGCCTGGTTTTTAATTCAGAATAAATGTTTAAAATTAAATGCTCAAGACCCTCTAATATATTGCTGAATAATTTTCTAATGAGACAAGAAAGTTTTTGTTGAAGGTGAATTATAACAGCAGTTTCACTGTGATCCAAGTTCCAGAAGCTGCTGAACATCCCCTACCCCTAATTTGTAAAGCCATTGAAGACTTGTAGCACTTCATTTGGCCTTGCACTTTTAACTGACCACATAACCCTGACTGTTTTGACTCTGGTTTGACTCTGTTGTTTGCTCACATTGGAAAGCACTTCCTCTTGCAGTAAGTTTCGCTGATGTTCGAGTATCAAGTTTTCTGCAGAATGATTTGTTTAGTCCTCAAAGAGTGAACCTAATTTATTTTCTTGTATTAGGCTCCAGTTTTGCAGTCAGAGTTCATTGTGAGTACAGCCTTGCAGACTGAAGCTCTCCCATTTATCTTCTAACTCTGCACGTTCATATCAAATATGTGCACAGCAGAGTTAGGGAGCTGGTTAAGAACCCCTCACCTCATTTTATCCAGTAATTCCACTTGCTGTTGATCTCTAAACTTTGATTTAGAAAGCAACTCATTTTGGCAAGTAAGGTAGGTGCTTAATCACCAATGTTGTTAGACCTACTGTTAGGCATAAGGCTGCAGCAATGTCTTCTCTGCTACCCCTCTCCACTTTGATTGATGATGATCATGTTATTGTTTCCCTAAGTGGTGGTCAAAGCATCTTGTTTGTCTCTTCATTGGATCAAAATGGCTTTCTTTCCACAATGGACTCTCTGGCTGAGAGCCCTCTGGCTTTTGTTAAACAGTTACTGGCACAGAGAGGGCATATATGTAGGAAATATAAAGTTGCTGTATTTTGTTCTTAATGGCATACAGTGTCCAGGTCCAAAAATGGCTGGTTGTTTATTAAAATTATAGATATGGTTTAACTATATAACTTTGCTAAATAACTTTGGTTAAGTGCACTCCGGAAAACTGAGGCCTATACTCCTAAATGAAATTTGCTTGGGAAGATACCGTTACATTCTTCTGCTCTCAAAAACAAAAAGTCCCCATTCAAAGTGAGTCATGGAAATGGTGGTGGTCCCATGATAACCTCTCAGCTGTGCTCAGGGGTTGTTTAGGAGAATGATAGTTAGCCCAGGCCAAAACAAGTGCCAATGACCATTCTTACTGGTTAACTTTACAGATGGTTTAACTTTTTTAACTTTACGATTTGGGAGAAACATTTCCTGGTACTTCTTAACTTGCTAGTGTCAATGTAGCCTCAGAGTCTGTAAACTATCCTGTTAATAATACCAAAAGTATTATTACAGGCCAACTGGTCCATAATAACTCAATTTTCAGATTTTCTTATTTCCAGCAAATGTCTCTTCTTGAGGTAAATTTAAGTCATTAGTACCACAGCATACACAGCGCACTGCCAGTTGAGATGGATTTTTACCCCCTTTCATCTTGCCTCTTCTTAAGGTTAATTAGCCCATTGTGAGCAAAGGCCACTGTGTAAACTAGCTAGTAGAATCTCATTGTTAACTTTTTCTTCTGCCATATGCTAAACAGCCCCCACATCCCCCTTTTGTTGCCTGGCAAATACTTGCATGCATAAATCTCCATTCCCTAATGATACATAATGAAGCAATCATAGTGAGTTGAAAAAAAGTAGACTATTTTAATCATTCATCATAGAAAAACAGTAATATACTCAGATGTTCTCCAGTACATGCTCAACACTCATATTTTCTGCACATAAGTAACCCATTTCTATGTTTTCCTCTACCCTGCTTTGGCTAATAATTCATATTCATATTTGATGCTAAGAATTGTTTAAGTACTATCTGTTTTGGAAGCAGGCTTCCAAGCAAACTTTACTTTGGCTACAGTTCTTAGCACGTATAAGTCTTTGACAGCAGGACAACTGCTCTGCATCATTCTTTGCGTGAAGGATTTTCTGCAGTGAGCTCCGTGATGACTCACTATCCTATGCTTCAGGTCTACTTTCTCTATATTCCACTGCAAGTGTGTCATTTCTTCCCTTTCAGACCCAAGCCCAAAAATGCACTTCAGAAGTCTCACTGGGATCACTTATATTCAAATCTTTACCTGTTTTCACTGATGCTTACAGGGTTGGTAACTATTTCCTGTGGCAAAGCCCATCCATTCTATCCTACGTGTTTGTTTAAAGGACAATGTCAACATGAGTAAGATCCTCACTTTTAAAAAATTTATCTTCTGTTTGCTAGGAGAGGGAACTAGTGAAACTATAATAATAAACATCATGTTTAAAATTCTCTTTTGTATTTCTTTTTGCTCATGTTAGACAGAGAAATTAGCCTCATTTCTTTCACTGGATAATAGTTTATGGGGGATTTCACTTCCGTCTTCTTGCATCCAATATTGTTTATGGGTTTCAAAAACAGTACAAAACACAGCTAAATTTTGCAAAATACTGTTCTTTTTTAAATCACAGAAGGTGATGAACTACAGTTCATTTTTTCTTCTTTAGGCAGTGCTCAAACTGGAGTATTATTTGCAAAGTTTATTAGAGCTACCAAAATTAGATAGCTTCATTTCTGAATTAAAGGACCCATTAACTTTACAGTCAATTATTTTGTTCTAAAACAAGTGGGTTTTAATGTCAGAATTATTGCATGGTTCTCGGATGATATGTCAAAGAATCCTCTCACTTGTGGGATACATTTCTCTAGACAATGTAATTATACCATCTTGTGGGCATCAAATGCTGAGCAAGGTCTCAAAATTACTGCAATGTTTGCTCAGAGTTCTGCACTTGGGCCACAACAACCC
>NW_010400129.1:0-353 GCF_000710305.1 Buceros rhinoceros silvestris
AACATCTCAAGGCCATGGCGAAGACTTTTGCCAAGATGCAGGCCTTGGCAAGGGTCTTGGCCATGGTAAGGATCTCAATACCCCACTGAACACCTCAGATTTCTTGTGAGGACCTTGGGGTCCTGGTGAAGTTCTTGGCCATGGCAAGTGCCTCAAGACACTATGGAAGGTCTTGCCATGGAGAACACCTCAAGCTCCCACTGAGGGTCTTGGGGCCATGGTGAAGCCCATGGCCATGGTAAGTGCTTCAGGGCCATGGCAAAGACTTTAGCGAAGGCCTTAGCCATGGAGAACACCTCGAGCTCCCACTGAAGCTCTTGACACCCTGGCAAAGACCACGGCTACGGCAAGTT
>NW_010400130.1:0-26735 GCF_000710305.1 Buceros rhinoceros silvestris
TGGGGGGGGAGTGGTTGGAACGGGGGGAGGGTTGTTTGTTGGTTTGGGGATTTTTTTCCACAATAAATGAGCAAACACCCAGGCTTTAAACAAAGGAAGCTGGAAATTAGTAATGCTTTTTCTGATTACACTAAAACTTAAAATCCTGATGATTTTGAAAATAAGATGCAAAAAAAAGTTCTGAAGTTCTGTGCAAAATCAGGAGGTACATCACTGTCATTACCATTACTAATTCAGGCAATGTCTTAAAAAGCATTCAGGGCATGTGTTCCAAAAAGAGACTGATTTGTCTATTTTATCTGCAAACCCTTTGATTTTCTTTATGATGAAGATTTAAGTGAAACTTTAGTTTGCAAAAATATTTTCAGAACAAGAAATTTGCACTACCAAATAATTATGCCACCTCTCCATAGGTCTTGGATGGTGAATAGATCCTATATGGGAAAAAAGAAAAAAAAGAAAGAAATTTTCCATGTAGACGAGGGCAGGGGAGGAGAAGATGGAATAATTAGCCAGTTGCTATAGTAACACAGATAGAACTAGGACATCCCACTCACATGAAAAGTTTATCTTAGATTTTGGTTAAGTATTCCTAATATAGCCCTCTTTCTTGGCTTTGAAAATCCTAAATTCTCAGTTTTACTGTGATTACAGTGAAAACTCATTTAGATTTTCCAAAGAATTCAGGTACCAGCAGACAGAAAACTTCAAAATTGCTAGGGTAAACCTGATTGGGCATCTACACACCATAAAATAGGAGCACTGACAGAGAAAAATAGCAAATTTGAGACAGAGCTGTCTCACTGCTCTTTCCATTCAATCAGTGCTACAGAAGTTTGACTGAAATAATAATAGTCTCTGTAAGACTGCTGTCTATCCTGAATACCTTTTTCTCCCAAATACCAATGAGTTTGTCATCTCGTGTTTTATCACCTCCAAGAGCTAACTGTCAATTTCCCTGAGAAATTCAAAGGAGCTACTTGAAGAAGGACACATAGCGCTGGACACTGCACAGAGGCTTGCCTTAAATTATTGCCTTAGTGTTTGCAACCAGGCAAATCATATGATACACCTGCATAGATGAAAAAACAGTTCTGAGCTCTGCTGTGCTGCTTCTGGATCAATACTGACTTGCATATGACCAGGTATTACCGGTGTGTGGAAGAGCTCAGAACTGTCCATGTAGACTATCCTGCTCTTAGCAGTGAAAGGGAGAGAGTACTCAACACCTTCACAGAGACTTTTGAAGATAACCGGTATTAATAGTTGACCCTACCCTTTGGTCACCATTCTCCAATAATTTCAGCTATCCTTAGCACGTTCCAGATTCTCCCAGTGGTGATGCACCAGCTGGCTTTGTTCCTGAAATATATATCAAATGTGATAACCAAATGTCCAACATAAACTTTAGCTGGAAACCAGAGTCCTGGAATTTCAGGCAGAATCTGGTATGGAACCAGACTTACTTTGCGATCTTTTCTGGACTGATCTCCAGATAAGGTATACACTGGTTTATGCTGCTTGAGTCATAAAAATTAGCACCAGGTAAATAAGAAATTCTTTTGAAAATTTAGCTTCTAAGTAAAGCTTAGTTTGTCATTTTATAAATCAGCAATAATGACACTCGTGAGACCTTTGGATGGAAGTTTCTCTAGGAATATAAGGTATTATTAATAGTAATTGCACTTCTATTGATAACATGATACTTCATCTGTCAAAAATGGATTAATGCTGTTGAAGCAAGTTCAATACTCTCCTAATATACATACCAGAAACATGAGGCTCATTTTCCTTCTATGGTCTTTTTTTCTCATTGCGTGATTGCTATTTTTCTAGCTTTTGCTGAGATAAAACTGAGCATATTAAACATTTCAGAAAATAAACGACTGCATACATTTCTCCCAGCATGGTGTTATCCCCTAGCCATTGCTAAGAACAATGATTCATCTTTGGACAGTAAGCACCTAATGAAATTACTATTTTTTTCCAATACTGTAGAGTGACAAAATCTAAATATGGACCATATAGAACATACTGTAAAGCAATAACAAATGAGAAAGAAGCAATTGACAGATTTGTTGAATTTTTAAGGCTTTTTATGGACTGTATGGTGGCATTCTGAACATTGAGGTCAACGTTGATATACTCCTCTGTCCACTGGGGACTTGTATTACTGTTAGAAAATTATCTGTAATACTTGATTTACTTAAATAAGACCAAAGTATATTAATGTAGATACTAACAATCCATTCATAAATTGTCTCCTGTATAAGCTAAAGGAAGCAAATATGGTCATAAAATGTATATTATAGTTTCCTGCCCAGGAGTGCTATCTTTGTTATTAATATCAGAAAGCATACAATGCAGAAACATTTATAAAAGCTAGTCTTCAAATGTTTGTGATTGCCATGACGTTTTTTCTTATTAAATTTGAAATTTCTCTGATTGAAGCTAGTTGCTGGATCTTTTTTTTTTGTGAATTATCAATTATTAAAAGTTAAGAAACAAATTCTGATTTTTATAATTATTTTATCTGTATGTATATGGAATGGAGAAAAAAAATAAGAAAGCCACTGAAATTTAAGAGCTCTGTTCTCAGTGAGACGCAGTTGATGTTGGAAGAGGTAAAGAGAAGAGCACTGGAGAAATTTCTGCTCAGACTATACTGACAAGTAGACTAGGTACTCGCAGAGCAGAAAAAGGGCTGAAGGCAGTGGTGTAGAAACACTTCCTCTCTACTGACGCATTCCCCACAGCTAAGGTAATTCGCAGAGGTCAATTATATTAGCATTCAACTCCTTCCAATGAACAGGTTATCATTAACGGATTGGTGCAAAGCTTAGGATGTATGCTTCATGTAAAACTGCAAATTTTCCACAATCTACTGCCCTGAGCTCTGGGTGGAGCCTTTAGGCCAAGCAGCAGATGAGCATGGATTTCCATACCACAATTTGGGATGTGAAAGCCTGCATTCTGACTGCCACTTCAGTAACCTATGTCCTTAAATGGCCCTGCATATATTAGGCAAATAAACCAATTAATTAGCTAACTTGCATTTTCTAGATATTGTAAAATTGTTCTGGATTTTGGTGGCTAATTTCAGAACCACCAAGTACGCACTGCTTACGATGAGCTATTTGTCAGGTTTCCAGAGTCCAACCATTTCACAACTATTCTTGGGGGAGAAAAAAAAAGCAAAAGTCAGATGGAATTATACAGTTTAATGTATAAATGAATGCTTTTCACACTCTGTTGATTCCATCCTATTTTATATGAATAGCCATGCTTTTTAATTAAACGATCGACAGCTCTTACAGTGTTCTCATATGTGCCAATACACCTTAGACCTAGATGATTTGAGATTGAAAAAGTATTCATAACATTAACCTTTACCTGTCATCTTTTTTTGTTACTGTAGGCAAAAAAAAATCTTTTGATAAAAAGTGTTTAGCACAGAAAGGACATAATTGCACATCTTCCTTTGCTAATAAATGACTAATCAGTCATTCATTCATTCACTTCATATTACTTGTTAAAAGATTAATCATGATGAACTAACATATTATTAATATCCACATTATATGTGCATCCATGGAAATTCCATTGCAATATGGCGATTAACTAATGTACCATTATTTTAAAGTTAATTATTGTAGCATTAGAAGTAACTATGAAGAAATGATTCAGGGAATTTTTTCTTATTTTTTTTTTTAAAATAATTTTATATTTTAGCGCATTAGAAAAGTGAATCCAGGGAGACGAAAAGTGAGGATCTTGAGAAATTTCATTTTATTTCTCTAGCTTCTTTCATTTTCAGCTTGTATTAATGATTTTTTAAAATTGCAAATATCACAGTCCAATCATTCTACTGAGAAGTAATGGCTGCCTATTATGAAAATTAATAGTTCTCAACTTCTCCAAGATTTTAATGAAGAACACAAGAAAACTAAAAACTCTATTATCATAGTGCAAAAATTCTATTTAAAAAATTTTTTTTAAAAAAATTTCTATATTAAAAAAGAAAAAAGACCAACAAATTATTGGATCCACGTATACAGTAAATAAATAAACCTATATCTAGCAAACAGTTGTCTTTATGATTCTTTTTTGCCTTAGCCTTGGTTAAGAAATCAGATTTTCAGTATTCATGATGTGTGCTTTTTTGGTTTTTTGCTTTGAGTTTCAAAGCTTATTCAATATTCAGTTTGTGTCTGTGTGTATACATACATGTACATATACACACATAGGTTCTTCAGGTATGGGGAATAGCACTGTTTAATTTAAAACTTTGTCAGTAATTCCAGTTAGAATTCCAGTTATGGACAACTGTGTTAGGTTTTAAATTACTGGATTTTTAAAATAAATTTTCACTTACAACACTGCAACTATATATATTAAAAAAAAATTGGAAAAAAAATTCGTGTTGTTAGGGATAAGAAAAATTTAAGAAATCATTGCGGTTGTTTAAATCACAAAACGTTTAAATAGCATTTTTATTCTTTACTATATCAGGATTCTGGTGTTTGGGCTTTCTGTCTGCAGGCCATGAGCACACTACTGTGTGACCACCACCTTAGTCCCTGGCAGTTTTTGGCTTTTTGCAGAGCTGCGTAACACTTCTCAGTGTTTGTTTACCACTACTGACATCCTTCCACCGCACGGGAGTCCTTGAATTTTAGGTTTTAGAACCTTAATTTTGAGCCACCTCTCTAAATAAATCCAGTTGATCTGTGGTCTGATTCAGTCGTCCTGTTTAAAATTTCATTTGATGATTGTTCTCAAAGGAGTTTGAAGAGCAGGCTTTTGTAAAACTGTGCCTCTGAAAAAAATAAGATAAGCAGTAGTTCAAGCTGCTTGTTAATAAGATGGTTTCTACCCTATTCCAGAAAGTTGCTAGATCACAATCTGAGATAATGGGATTTAAACTTTGTTTAGGTACTTTCCTAAATAATTTTCATTCATCTTCTCAGAAAAATGAAAAAAGAACCTTAACTTTGAAATCAAAATAAATTGCCATACCAATACTTCAGTGAAATGTCCGGGTTTTTTTCCCATCTCTTTGACATCAATTGGTTTTAAGACCGTAGGATCTCTTGAAGCCTTTCCCTTGATTTCAGGAAGCTCATGTTTTCTGGATTGTGACTCTTAGGAAGAAGAAAAGAAACATCCTTGGAACACCCAATATTGATGCCTAAAGTGCTCACGATGATGTTAAAAATGGAAATGAGTTATGAAAGATCATGCTGGAAACATTCCCATACTCAAATATCAAACATTGTAAGGAAAACTTGTTAAGGAAAGTATCTATATCAAACATTACATTAACCAACTTTTGGAGAGAAAAAAAACTTTACTCCCCATCTGACAGTTGTGATGATACTGATCAGTAACCAAGACTGCAGACTGTTGGCTGATGCTGAAGTTAAATGCGTATGACAGAAATAGCAGCAGTGATGGATGGCTTTGTATCTGCTGAACTGACAAAATGCTACAATGCTTAGGATGCTTGGTTGTCAGTAAAAAACAGGCAACATAGGGACATGATATTTGAAGTCTTTACATGACATAATGTGAAATGATGGTCAGCACTGAACCTTGACTACTTGACATTAACAGTGTTAATTTATATGTAAGGATCTGCCTACCGCAGCTGTGATACAGGTCATACCAACACGGAGTGCAAACTAACATATGGAAGTCGAAGCTGGTGCAGTTACAAAGACGTATTAAACTCACACTTTTGCACTGACAGCTATGTACAGTGGGGTTTATTTCTGTCACCTCTTTCTGTAATGAAAAAAACCAAACTGTAAGGAAAACATCTCACATATATTCGGGGGGGGCTGGGCACTCAAATACATATTGTGATTCCCTTTTTCTACCATCACATACCTTAGAAGATTGGGGGGGGGGGGGGGGCGGACTGGGCACTCAAATACATATTGTGATTCCCTTTTTCTACCATCACATACCTTAGAAGAAATGGAAGAGATAAGACAGCAGCTCAAATAATATATCATGTATAGTTGCTTTTCTACACCGAGTCACTGTTTCGATCCATCCATCCTTAGTGTTTTCATTGCATTAGCATCCCATAGTTGCCTATAAAAATTTTTTTCCCCATTATGTTCTTATAGTGCTTTTCTGCTCTTTTCTTTCACTTGAAGAAAACTCCTTCAAACAAAATCCATCAAGTCAGTTTAGGAATTAACGTGATTATTGCCTCCACTTGTGAGTCATAACCCTTTCCCTTATTTTGTCCGTCAGTTGCTAAGGCTGAAAGCCCTTTGGAGAAGATCCATTTGCTATTTTGAACAATGTCTAGCACATCTGGTTCACATTTTTATCTGATCCTCTGGTAACATCATACCAAATAATATCAAAATTGGTGTGTTAAGCTACAAGGGTAAATGGTTCCATCTGCTCTGTTGTGTTGTGTGGATTTAAGGTTGAACCTACATCACTTCCTTCTTTTTAGGTATGACCTCAGTGCCAACTCTGAGCTGACCCAGCTGTATTTCCTGAAGGAAAATTCAGGTTGGCACTGCCCTTAGGATGCTTGCGCTTACCTGGCACAAAGTGAAACATGCTGCGCAATTTCCGGCAATTCTCACTTGTGGGACAGTGGTTGAGAGAGTGATCTTGCATCCTCCCTATTATTTGTCATTCTAATATCCACCTTTGTTCAGTAAAATGGGATTCACCCATTTAGCTGTAGAAGAGTTAAATGTCAAGAACCGCATCCTCTGTAGTAAAGAGAGACAGATATGTCCAGAAGATGATTCAATCCTTCTCACTTAGGCATCTATTTTAGGATGAAACAAATTGCTTCTAGAGACACCTGGCTCACTCTTTACAACCAGAAACTTTTTTGATTGAAAAATCACCGTAAATAGTTACATTCCATTTTTATTTTCTACCCAGCATCCAATTTTTTCTTTCTCATTCCTACATAGGTATAACAAATGTGCATTAAATTAGACTCAGGCAGATTTTTTATTATTTTTCTGAAAATTTTTCTATGCTTAGATTTCTGTGGTTAATTTGATACACAATCATATTTGTGGGAGGGAAAAATATTTCTACTTTCCAGTAAATGTTAACTTGCTGAAATATTTTTGATTGCCTGGAGAAATAATCATGGATTTGATAAATATCTGTAAAATTTTATCTTATACTTACCTAGCAGTGTTTTAAAAATTGAGTGGAGATGAGTTATAAAATAAACTTACCTGACTTTTATTACTGATCCACTTTCTCATTCCCAGACTTCATAGTAGGAAGTGTCATCCTTCTCAGTCACCCTAATACTGATTAAAATTAGCAAGAAGCAGTTGACCTATTGACTATAACAGGAAAATAAATGAAGAGATATACTGTTTGCTAGGTGTTAGGCTGGTAGTATTGATACTACAAGTGAAGAAATTAATCTTTAATTTTAAAACCCAGCCTTTGAAAGAAAAATAAAGACAAGAGTTCAGACACAAAAACAACAGGAACTACAGATCATTCCATCAAGTATTAGATAGATAGAAAAACGAGGTGAAAGAAGACAACAGGAGAACAGTAATAGGAAAACTAATAGAAAAACAGATCCAATGTGCCTACATTGATTTTTGTGATTACTGTTTATTAAAATGCAGTGGATACAGATTATCTCTCTTTCAAATGCTCTGTATTTATTATTGCTTCATTTGCCTTGAAATGATAACTGCAGGCACTTAAATAAATGGATTCCAACGTTGTCTAGTTTCATCCTACCATCCTTGTCTGTGATAAGTACCCCTACAGAAATGTTAGTTTGAAACTTCTATAAGGAATGTCTCTCTGTTAATCACAAGATCTTTCTTAGTATGTCTTCAGCAGTGCTTGTACTGCCCAGATTTTTCCTCTTTTTCTAACTGTAGGAGACCATTTTCTAGTATCAAAAATTGCTGAACTTTTGGAAACAAATTTTACTGTGATTTTGTTGTGTAATTTATATTTTTGAGTTAGGCACTCTAAGATATGGAAGAATCACTGGCCCTGCCATAGACTTCCTAGGTGACCCTGTGCACGAGTCTATCTAGGTCATGGCCATCTGAGTAAATTAAAGGTGGCCAGGCATGTACCTGGGAACTGAGGCCCTCTGGCATGGAACACCCATATCTATGCTAATAAGATGGGGTTTTTTTCTTCCAGGCAGGGTAGATGTTTGCAAAATGTCCATTGGCAATGATCCCAGGACCTATCTAACCCCCAAACTAAAATCACAAATTGTTTGTACAGTGATAGCTGGATTAGCCAAATTTTTGTTAGAACCTGCTGTAACAGACATAAGAACATTTCCAGGCACTGCTTAACTTACCCATAGAAGTGTACCTTTACTCTCCACACCAGATCTCTAAAGCTGCCATGATACAGATGGGTGTACATTTCAACTGCAAGAAATTTCACAAAACGAAAGTTAGGCATGTAGATGCCTATGAAAATCCCACTAACTGTCTCGTTGCATTATGTAATTGTATCTTTAGGCAGTTATGTGCATTTTTAAATGTCTTCCTGTAAAACAGAATTTATAGTTCCTGTCTTGTTTGTCTTGCAGGTCTCAGAGAATGCCTACGCTGCAGTCTGCAGCTATGAGCTGCAAATCCACATATTTATGCAGGTTCCTGGTCAGGTTTTACAGCCAGTGCTGAGCTCTGTACTATGACAATGCACTAATTATATACCAGCCAGGCGATGACTACCTTGCTTAGGTAGATCTATGAACGGCCTTAATGATACAGATGTCATACCAACACAATCAGGATGGTCTCTCCACTACAGGCACTACTTCTTTACTCACAAAAACTATAAATTTATAGTCCAGCACCTGTGGTGTCAGAATTATTCTCTGCCATATGGAGAGCAGTGTTTTGTTTCAAGTGGTTATGGGTTACTGAGTGCTGCTGGTGACAAACTACTTTCAATTGGCCAGCTGAAGTTATAAATCCACCTAGAAAAAAAGCCTACAGTGACAGTCTGGAAACACCCCACTTTCTAATCACGATTTCAATGTTATTGTCTTCTGCCAAGAAGAGCTAAAAGAGATCTTTTGTTTAAGCAATAATCCCCTAATTGCTGAGTTGTTATGATCTGTATTTTTGCTATGCATGAAGCTTTGTTATTTCTAATAAATTACACTTATTTATAATTAACTTAAAACACTCCTTTACTCTCATTATAGTTTTAAATGTGTTTTTTTGTTACATGTTCCCACCCTAATGACTTCAAAATCTTAATTCAGGAATGTAGTAAGACTACTTTGCTGAAGGTTTGAAAAGCACTGAGGAGTGCCTGATGGATGTATCAACTATTAAAGTTTAATATATGAATTAAAATATATAGGGAAATCTCCACAATAAACATGAAAGCCATTTGCATTAATTTCAGAGTGAACTATCACACTTAGAAACTTCATGGCAGCAGTGCTTCATTTTGTTGAAGTGGTAATTTTGTAATCCTCAGAGATGGTGTGCTCATTACTTTCTAACATCATAAAGTTACTGTAAAATGCCTTTATTAGCCAGGAATAGTTACCCGGTGCCACCAAGTAGTTTGCCCTCGTCTTTGAAATCAGAAGGAAAGGAAAACATAAATACACAGAATCCACAATGAAAACAGGAAGAAAACCTGAAAACAGGTAGTAATGGTGCTACCCTTCTTCTGAGTGTTCTTTATGCTTACTAGTATATGCCATCTCCTATTCCGTGCACATTGCCTAAAACAATGCCAGTCTTGCTGTATTCCTGCTCTTCAATGATTCTGCCTTACTCTGTTTTCGGCGTAGAACAAGTCATACGGGTCTGGGTCTTTTTCCAAAATATTTTCAGCAGCTCAGTGTATTCTTTATGAACAATGTTCAAAACTAAAGTTCTGAGTTCACAGAACAGCCTGGTTAGACCAATCCTGCTAAATAAAAGAAGACAAAAGACCAATACTTAGCCGTGTAGGCAGAGTGAAGAACCTTGCCACTATAGTACTTAGCATGAGAAAATGTGTTATGTCTATACCATGGAGCACTCCATTCTGGAGTTCCTCTGTGCCCTGTGTGGTGTTTATGTAGGTCTGGCACTAATCCATGTGGTTTTGTTGTCTTGACAACTTAAACTGTTTTAAACAGTTACAGCTCAGCAAAAAGTCCGGAATTCCCAGAGCAGGAAACTGAAGATACCGTCTTGCATGCTGTGGGATGTGGCATGAAGACATTTGAAGGCTGCTGAGGGTGCTAAGTTTCCCAGAATAAAGCTGAAGAACAGCTGTGACTGGAGAGAGCCACATGTGAGATAGACTTATCCTGAACTGTCTTTTGAGCAACATCCCAGAGATTAAATATCCACTATTCTCTGCTTGGGTATTATTTTAAGGAGAGCTAGTTCGAGTAGTCCAGAACAGAGTCAGAGAGAGCCAACAGATAAACAATGAAGGCACAGAGCAGAGACTCCCGTTATTCAAGTTTTTATCCTAGAGCTGTTTTATTTAGCAAGGGGGCCAGAGACTGCAAGTGTAGAGTTAGATGTGGAACCAAGGCAGTTTATTTTCCAAAAATGCTTCAATGAAGGTTCACATTTGAACTGAAACATGTCTGAGGATGAGGATTAATCACCTGTCAACATGCACGCAGGTCTGCTTCTGTTCTGGAAATAAGTTTGGTGGTGCTCATCATGCAGGGTCCTCCACCCTCTTCTATCAGCCCTTGCAGCATTGTAACATCATTAAGGACAGGTCCTTCCCAGAAGATGTGACATCATGTAAAACATTGGCTGTTGAGATGTGTAGGATGGCTGTGGTTAGTCTCAGAGCAATGGTGATCTCGCAATATCTGAATTACAGGATGCTTTGATGAGCAATGTAGGCATGAAAAGTCCAGGGTACGTCATGCCTTTAGCATGTAGAGAAGGACAACTTCCTTCCACACATGACTGAGGAAAGAGGGGTACTGCATAAAGTTCATGAAGTCTGGTATTTGTCAGCTGTGCTGACTGTATAAGATCTGGATTCCCCTGTATAACTCCTAGGAAACTGAGACCAGAGAAATATGCCACAGGAAAATATTTCTTTGCATTAACAAAGTCTTATGGAAGTTATGTTTTGCTTGGATGTTTTGGAGGATTTTTTTGTTTCTTTGTTTCAAGAGAAATCCAGCCAACCTATTCAGCATACGAAAGAGGAAAAAAAGGGTCAAGGAAACAAAGGAAACAGTCATTGACTCAAAAAGATCATTGTATTTAATAAAGCTTTTCTATTGGTTCTTTTGTCCTTTTTTTGTGTGTGTGTGTGTGATTCAAGGAAATTATGCTCTTTAAAATTACTTCTTTGTTTGCACTTCCTTTCAGAAAATAAATTTTTTAGCTACTATTTGATGTCTTTTTTTAAACAACAAAAATCTTTTTTACAACTTCCAATTGCTTGAGTCTTCTTTTTGTAACACTGAGTAATTTGTTTTTTGTTAAGCACATACCTACTTCTGTGAGAAGCACTTCAAAATAAACAAAGCCCAAAAAACATCCACCTGACAAGCTTTTCGCAGTATATCTTGTAAGCAGATCCAATAGTGTGCAAACACCTGAATCTCATTTTGAAGATCTCAAAGGTCATTTAAATGAATGCACAATTAAAAGTATTTTTATGGGTTTGATTGCATCTCTCTTGCCTATGTTTTTAAGGACTGAAGAAGGAGGTCATAAAATATTGCTTCAAAGATAATTCCCTGACAGTTCTGGGAATGTCATCATAGCATTTACGACAAATGAGTAATGGAGGAGAAGAAGAAAAACAACCATGTAAGCAACTTGGAACATAAATTTAATTTAAAACTCATAGTTTATGAGTTCTTCAACCACATACTTGAATGGGCAAAAAGAAAGAAGTAATTCTTATCTAATCCTTATCGGTATTTTTCCTGTGTTTGTGTTCCTGTCGTGTAAGTTCCTTGGGGCAGGGAATGTTTGTGTATTGTCTAGCATTGTAATAATTTAGTCTGGATTTAGAGCATTTGGGTAATGTCTTAAAAACGAAAATAATAAACACAACCCTACTTTGATGTAGATACAGAGAGACCACGGCTACTTTGCAAAGTTTTTCCAACTTGGGTTGACTACAATCTTGCCATAGTAACGTCACAAGATGGGAACAAATGTGGGAATGGCATTGAAAAAGCTTTGAAAATTTGTGTGTATGATAATAATAAGTACCTGTAGCTCAGAGGAATCAAGGAGCTAATTTCCTACTCTGCTTCCCTCAGATAAGTGACAGGAGAGTCTGATCACAGGCAGAAGAGAAAATGTGTTTTGGAAATAGTGTTCTGCTGCCAGCCATCATGCAATGGGTTTTACTATAAAACAAAAATACATTTTATATGTATTTTCTGACTAATAATGACTTCTGAACTATAGTCTTGAATGAGAAGACCTCAAGAGCATTTCTTTGGTTTTCCTTTAAGTCATTCCACCACTTACACATACAGGCATCAAAATCTGTCATTTTTTCACCTTGATAACAATGTTATGAATGGAAAATACAGCTAAACAGCTCAGGTTTCTCAGCATTGATTGCTCCTTCCCTCCTGGTTGTAATGAGGGTTGCTGTTGATGATTATTAGGATGCATTTTGCTATTGCCAAGGCACCAGCATGAACACTTTCATGCTTTCATGAACCCTTTATTTTTGGGTCGTTGACAGCAGGATAACACTGATTAAATGTATCTATTCAAAGTAGGTCAGATGAATCCTGCCCTAAATGTGAAAAAATTTTCGCTGTAAATACAAGAGATCCTGGGGTGACTGTTCACACTGGAATAGAATCACATGAATCTAAATTTTACTGTCTTTTTGAAGAGGGGAAGAAACGTCAATTATTTTTTCCACCGTACTACAGCATAGTAATTTCTTACGACAACGTTCTTCTCTGTTAAAAACATAACCACAGATCCACAGTATGGTGCAGTTTATGCTTTCAAAGTAATACTACACTGAACTGTTCTGCAAACATTTAGTAGCCTCACAGGAAGACGGAACGTGGTCACTGGTTTACTGTCACATTTCCCCTTGTATTACTGACTGACATGTTCTTCAGACGGACAGACAATACATGAGTTATCACGCACTTTTGCTTCATTTCTAAAATATCCAGAGCTCTTTCTCTTGCTATAGGTTCCAGGACATATTCTTGTCCCTAAAACACAGAATGAAACCCAAAGCAAAACAAGGGGCAGTTTTCTTGTTGTACAATATAGTCTGAGTCGCAGTCTTGTGCTCCAAAAGAGACATTTTATATTCTTACCTTCCCAGCGCACACTGAGTACCTGTCACAGTGATTATGACCTCATGTCAGAGACAAAAGGAGTTCTGGAATCTGCCTCGAAGTATGCATATGTGTTTTACATAAAAACTCTATTTATGTAGAAATGTCTTCACAGCATAACACTGAAGCTGCTAGGAAATTTCTCCAGGAGAAAAATTCCTGGAGAGAAGTTCTGCCTTATTCTTTGGAAATCAACGGAAAGTTTGTAGCCCAGTCTGGAGTTAGGAGCTGAAGCAATGTGGTATGGGCCTTTGCCTACATGCCAGAGGAACTTCAGAATTAAGAATAGTCCTTATTATGCGTGAGAGTTGTGGTCTTGGGAGAAATTTATCTACTGCAACACTTAGGTTGAACAAATATTCAAAAAAGCGTGTAAACTCCTATCCAAGTAAGTCCTGGGAACTATATGTTCCAAACTTTGCTTTAGTGCCTAGGCCAGGCAAACAGGTTTGAGTGGACTATAAATCTAAAATATTCTAGCTATTATAGAGGAGTATTACACTGTTTGAAATTACAGCAGGATGCTATAATTTACTGTTCCTAATCTTAGAGAAATCTTTCATGTACTAGTTGCTCCCTACTTGTTGTGTTATCTCTCATACTGGATTCAGGGAATTCACAGTTCTGTGAATTTCTAAAACTTTGTACAGGCTTAATGAAAAGTACCATTTTACTTCTTCTCCTTTCTTCTTAACTCTTAATAGTACTTAGGAGTTTTTGGTTCTTTTTTGGTTGATTGGTTTATTGGTCGGTTGGAGGATTTTTGCTTTTTGCCATCATTTGCAGAAAGTTACTACTATTATTTGTAATATTAAATTGGTATATGTCTTCTAAAATGCATAATAATGTTATATATTTATGCATTTTAAAATTATTTCCTACATTAGACCTATCCTAACACAAGTCTCCCTGGTTTCGGTTTGGTTTTATTTGTTCACTGCCCTCTCTTCATTGGAAGAATTTTCCGTATTTTATTCTTTAATTTTCTTCTTTTCAAAAACTGACCAATCATGTGTTTGCTTCTGACAGTAATTATGTTGCCAATGGATCTTTTCCCAGCTTCATCTGAGGTGTGACTTACTAGAATTTTTCTTTCACTTAGCTTTTTAAGCATCAGGGACACTGGTAAATAAAACACTAACAATTCATCTAGCATCCACTTTGAGCAGATTGTAACAGCCTTGTGGCCGGTGAATAAATGGAGCTCTGTCTAGTGGTAGAACAGTAGGAAACTTTGAGATAAAATAGACTAAGTTAACAAATACTCCATAAAATATAGTAAGGATGTTGAACAGCAAAATTTAAAACTGAAACAGAAAACCTGTAACTCTGTCAATGTAAAAAGATCTCATTTTTCAGTGTTGTGTTTACATATGGCAGACTTTAGGTTAAAAGTCTTTTGCTCTATTCTAACCCTGGAAATGAAACAAATAAAATTTTTCCATTAGATTTTGTATAACTGAGCTTTTGTTTATTGAATACTATCATTTATAAAACAGTTTTTATAAAAAGTTTAGATGCTCTAAACTATGCTTTTTATATCTTTGCATTGTAAAATTCTACAGAAGAGGAAATATTTTATCTACCTCTCACGGTTTTATGTAAATATCTTCACTGTTTACATATCTACACAATGTGGTCACAAGATCCTTTGTAACTTCAAGATTGGGCTGGATTATGAGGTTGTCTGGCAAGTCTCTACTGATCATGATATACCTGGAGTCAGTTATCCCATAGATAGAATATGCAGACCACAGTGAGGTCCAAGAAGAGAGATAAAGGAGAAACTGAAGCTGTCTTGTCAGTCAATCTTCTGGTATCGTGGAGAGGAAAAAACAGAAGATGCTAGAGGATGCGTAGCTAGTCAGGAATTGAAGGTACTTTTTGAAAACCTCTGGCTCCATCCAGGCCAAAGAAAAGACAATGTATTTCAGATGGCACACAGATCCTTAAAGGGAGGAGAGTGAACATCTCATCTTCTGTTTAGGTGACAGAAAAAGTAAAATGGAGAATGAGGCAAACATAGTTCAAATCACTGTACCATGAACAAATCCAAACAATGACCAGAATCATGAAGAAAAGATGTTTTTTTCAGTTGCTTACATATCGATTAGAGGTAATGAGCAAGAAGAACTGAAAATTCTCATTGAAAATAAGAAGTTTTACATAACTAAAACAAGTGAAAACCAGTGGAATGATTCATATAATTGGAATACTAAAATCACCTGTTAAAACCTGCTTGGGAAGGACAGAGTAGGTAAAAGAGGAAGATGCTGTGAAGGAGTTGTTGGCATCCCAGAATGAAAAGATATTGAACAAAAGGGGCGTGGCTCTCTTTTCTGAAATCTGTGACTGAGAGACACAGAAGAATCTGTATTCTGTGGTTTTCCGTAATGTATGGGGAGGCAGGGTGGAAGAAGGATCATTGCGGAGAATTTTTATCTGGGAGACTTGTGTAAAAGAAAATCAAACGCTGGAATAAGTTAGGCAGAAGGGTTGTGGAGTCTCCATTCCCACAGATATTTAAAACCCAAGTGGACATGGTCCTGGGAAACCTGCTTTTGGTGATGCTGCTTTGAGCAGAGTGATTGAACAAGGTATCTCCTTAGATGCCTTCTGACCTCAACTAGCGTGTGATTCTGTGAATATCGATGAAATCCAGCAGTTCAGAGTTACTGCTAATAAAAACAACTTGACAACTGAGTGTGGTAGAAAAGGTGGCTATGACAGAAGGATATGGATACACAACCTTGTGACACAGTAACGGTGAGACACCAGTGTGATACGACTTCAAAATTGGGAAACAATACTAACGACTACATTTGGGGGGGGAAGTATTAATATAATTTTACATGTATACCTCAGTTTCAGCTCTGTTTAAGAAGGATTAATTTAACATGGTACAAAGAAAGGTTCTTAAAACATTATTATCTTTGCTCAAACTGGCTAAGTTTCCTATTAAAAACACATAGAGAACAAGCCTCACCATGGGAAATACCTAAGCTAAGGAAAACAGGCATAAATTCAGATTGGAAATGCAAAGCAGACTTGTAACTAGTAGAAAGAAGAAGTCCTGAACAATTTTCAGGAGAGTGACAGGAAAAAAATGCAGCTGTTTTAAAATGATGTTTTATGGGCTGAGAGATTATGGGTGATATTTGTTGGCAATAGCATGGGGCTGGACCCCAAGACCTACTTCAGGAGATAAAGACATAGAAAATTTCTAAATGACTGTGATACAAAACATATTACATCTAGGAAAGAAAATATTTTTACTTTGTTTATGAGAATGATGGGTAAGAACTGCTTAATGACTAGTACAGTTTAGAAACTCCTTATTTTGATTTAAGCTGGTTTATTGGTTATTGTGGATAAGCTGTCTGACACACATGCAGGCAAGCAAGGAAAAGACAAATCAGTAATAAGTATGCTTAGTTTTTGAAACAAATATTTGCATAAAGTGGAGGATGAGCACAGCTGATTTGGAAGACAAAACAGAAGCAGAAAAAAAATTAATTAAAACTGAGAATTATTGAATACTTTTTAAATAATTTAAGAATATAATTTATTAGAAGATTGAAATATTTTGGTTCTACAGTGAAGACAGAAAAACTTTGGCTAATTTTGGCCAGAAGGGCTGAAAAAGTGTGTAATAGACTATAAATAATACAAACTAGGAGTTGTGAAATACAAAAAATTTATATAGGGCAACTGAGAAAGAAACATTTTTTGGAACAGAAATATTGGTTATTGCTACATGGAGGTCATAAAATTGCTGAAAATTATGACCAAAACCCTAGAAAACCTGTACTTCCAGTTTCACACCTTTGGGGATGACATGTTAAAAAAGAAAAAAACCACAAGCTTAGGCAAAAAGAATTTCTTAATCACAGTGACTTTATTTTCAAAAAAGTTCAGGAGTTACAAGTCTTTGAGAAAAACATTCTTAGAAGAACTGTTGTTCATGACTCTGAATTTTCGGTTTCTGAGAATTGTTTTTCAATTCTGGACTGGGATGAGTCCCTCCGACACTTACCCTTTTTCCATACTACAGGCTGAGGTGATCTCAGCCCTCATCTAAGAAACCCTCGCTTCCCTAATGCCATAGGAGTTAAATATTTTTCTTACCGAAATCATTCTAATTTACAAAGAATGTACACAGAGGTTCCATTACTCCAAACACAGTACACTTAAACAACAAGACCGCATTTCCTTTCTCACAGTTCTATGCCAGCTTTCTAGACAGCACATCACTCAAAAAGCTCTCCCTGTTTCATTTCTGTCATGACTACACTGTTTTCCCCTGCTTTTTTTCCTCTCAGTACTATTTTTTGGCTTGTTTTCTGACTCCTTCTGTCTTATAGACACCGAACTACATGCAAATCAGTTACAGTCCCTTGAATTTGTATTCAGTGTAATCATGGGGTGAAAACTTCTAATGTTTCGTTAATTACAAGGAGGAGGATGTTTAGTTGCTTCCCCGTGTTTCCTCGTATGGGAATATTTAGCATCTTGTTTGACCTCAGGGAGCTCTGTAGTTGCCCGTATGTCAAAAATGCTTTACTGAAGTATCCTAAATTCACATACCTCACAAGATTAATAAGCAGAAACTCAATACATTAAAAACTGTTTAACACATCAGTATCAAATGTGGTGGTTTTTTCAGTAAGAGCCCTTTATCAAATAATGGTTTCAAATACAGGTGGTAAGAACTAGGAATTAGACATTATTCCACATTTCCATATGCCCTATTAAATATCAAAACATTGTTGATACATTACGTGGCTGACAAAGAGATTGGCAGAGTGGTACATAATTACGAAGACCAGGAAGTTGTAAAGAAAAACTTTGATTGCTTGGGAAGCGGAACCCATTCAAGTTAAATGCAAAATTATGCATCTAGGTCACATCTACACAGTAGAAAACTGTATTCTGGAAATCAGTAGCTCAGGAAACAATGAAAGGTGGCATAATATCATCATACCCTGCATGATAAAGTGGCAAAGAAAACTGTTCCAGGTCTTTGAGGTACAAACAGTTAAGGTGGTGTTTTTGTCCAGAAAGTTTACTCTTCTGCTAGAATACTGTTTTCAGATTTTGTGTCAGTTTGAGAATACAACTCACATTTAATACTGGGTATGTTTAACCAAAAGAACAAACGAGCAAGAGAAGGAGTTGATTTTTCATTTCTTAGCACCTAAAAATTGAAGGCTTTCTGGACATACAATTTATTCAAATGCTAGCTTTCTATAATCAAACTAAATAGTAGAATTATTGAAATGGTTAACACTAAGTTTATCAACCTAAGATCTTATACTCTATCATTTGGTGAGCCATTTTTTATTGTCTGAAACACTCAGGATTATATTTTCAACCTCTATAAAAGGAAATTCATTGATTTTGGAAACTTTGGGGTTTAGCATGGTGCACAAAGACCGCATGAATGAGACTCAGCGATGGGGTGGTAGCAGTGCTGTGGACATGGAACCTTGCTCTCATTCCTGTAACTGCTGTGGTCTCCTTAGGTGATAGTACCTCAGTCACTGAGAATGGGCACTTTATCCAGTTTAGTTACAGCTCCTGAAGGGCTCAGATGGGAGTTTGGCTGCGTATTCTATATAGAAATGGAAAAAAATTATAAAAACCGAAATATGGACCTGAGTACAGAAAAAAAATTTTTTTTCCTTGATTAGGAGCTGAAGATGGCCTTGACAGCATTGTAGAACACTACTGCCTCACTAGCCAATCCTGTACCCATGCAAGAAAATAGTAATGATGACGCTTTTTGCTTCTGCAGCACCCAACAGGAATGTCAATAGCCTGAAAAATGTAATTTTCAGACTGTGATAATTTCTCTCTTCTGGATGCATCAGTTTGACTGCATCCATTTTGCTTGAAATTTTCCATGGTTTTCCTCATTTAAAAAAAAGGAGTGACCTGCCTCTCCATTGAGGGATCTTTTATTGATATCCTATCCCGCTCTTCCTAGATCTGTCCTCTTGCTGTATGTGCCATCAGCCATGATAATACATGGTAATTTTTAGCCATGATAATTTTTGTAAGAATTGGAATCATATTGCTTTCCTTATCAGTTCTGCTCTCAGTCTGCTCTATCAACTACCATGGAGCAGAATCCTCCAAAACTAAAAAGAAGTAAAAAGTAAAAATTGTAGACATAGTCAGGAAGAAAAAGGACATTTGACCACCAGCCTAGAAATCAGGTCTCCAGATCTATAGATGGAAGCCTTTGTGACAACCTCACTTCCTAAATCTTTTACTCATTTATACCCCGATGAGGCACCAGGTTATGCTTTTCTTTCCATCAGACTCTTCTCACAACTGGCTTATGGATCATCCTACTTCTTGTCTGAACTTTTGTGGAATCAAAGCATTTGCACTTTTACCTTCAGTGAGCAGCTTCTCCAGGAGGTTGAGGGAGCCTTCTACAAGAATAATTAAAGCCTGATGAGCAAGACATTGTTCTTGGATTGAGGGGTAGATGTTCAACCTTCTTTCATGGTGAGGGCACAGGATCCCAGACATCTCCCTGCCTTGCAAGTACTTTAGCTTTTCAAACGAACCATGGAGAGCATCATCAGTTTCATTTGTATTTATAAGAATATAATTGTCCTGTTTTTTTACTAGGCCTCCTTTGATCATAATTACAGCTTGAGGAGTTGGGCCCAGTTTTCGTTGGCCCAAAGTATCAGAGTTTGAGTTAGGGCTTACAAATCAAAAAGAATGAAATTCACTTAACTTTATATATGTATAAACTAAGTATCTACAGCTAAGTGAGATGTCTGAGTCCCTTTAATAGTCAATAAGGGAAATAGATGTTTTTAGGAAGAGATTAATCTTACCTATTTGACATGCTTATATTAGGTTGAGATAAACGAATCCCTGAGCAAGAGCCTGGTCAGGGTACTTCTATCAGGTACTTACATTCCCTGTCCACAAAGACACTGCACCGTGACTAGCTCAGGTGTAAATGTCTATGCTGCCAGTGATGATGGCTTCACTCCAAGGACTCTGAGCATTAGTGTCCTCCCTAGATACCTGCAGCTTAATTGTGGCCAAATCCCATGCCAGTCTTTGTAAGATCTCCCACTGGATAACGCAGGTGCCCTGCTCTGTAATTTACCCATTCATCAGTCAAAGGGCATGGGTCTGGTGGGAATTAAAGTTGCCTAAAAGATCCCTTATGAATGCTGGGTTCTAACATACGGGTTTCCTAGAGAGTTTGCTTTGATGCAAGTGCATATATCCCACTTTAGCAACATGATTAATCCCAAAGAAGTGCTCTGTGTCTAGCCCAAAATTATTTTAGTGTTTTTCCTACTCTGAATGCTACAATAGTTTCAGAAGGCTGTAGGATAATTTGCTGGTGCATCGGAACTCAGTATTAAATATTGTTGGAGATAAAAGAAAAAATGTAGTACAACTACTTAATTCTGACATAATATCAAATAAAACATTATGCTTTCATACTTTTATAGCTACAAAGTATTGCCTACTTTTTTTAAGAAATTAAACACGTGAAGCAGATGTCCTGTGGGAACAATCTGTTATGGTCTGGCAGCAGATTCTCTTTCAGTAGCTTGAGATAGTGTAACTGAGATGTGTACCTAAAGTCTAACTATGTATGTAATTATGGTAAATAGTGCTTTATCATATTTTTAGTTATTAAATATCCCCTCAAGATTCAACAGTTCAATCTCTTTGTGCTTCTCATTGTCCTGTCATTATTGTACCACTGTCTTTTATATTACATATTATGGATTATCTCATTTTAGTAGTATTTTCCAGTGTTATTATTGATATAGAATCTTCATTTTAAATGCCATCATCTTTATAGGTATGAATAGGTATTTCTGAACCACAATTTTTAAGCAGAAAAAAAATGACTGTTAAACTTCCTTGGAAACTGTAAAGTTGGTGCTTTTCTTCCAGACATCTTTTCTGGTCAGGAGAATCATCAATCTCAAAATTGGACACAACAGACATGGGGGAAATGAAATGCTTAACATCCTCAAAAGCCAAAAAATTGGAGCAGACATCGTCAGTGTGAAGAGAGAGTAAAGTTTAAATGCTACCTTTCAAAGAGTTGCTCTGTGATTCACTCAGGGCATAGAAGAGACATTTCATTTTGGGACAGTTCATGTGATGTCCACTTCTCCTTGTATACAGCTTTGTAGGGAGGGAGGTAGCGACAGTCCCTTTTAGTTAAGGCAGAGACCATGGACAAAAGAGATCTGTTTAGTTGAAATGGAGCTGAGAGATGAAGCCTTTCAGGCACTAGGCATGTATAGAGCTAGACAGTTGCTATAAGGAAGGTCTGAGCGCTTCATTGGCATGGAGAATTTGCCATTAGGAGACCTACATTGTAAATCCTGTGATGTTTTGAAGTATGATTGGCACTACACGGTCTCTCCGTTGTCTACCCCACTATTGGTGGGTCTTTCCTCAAAATCAACACCAGTAATATTGACATGAACTACCTCTAGAAATTTGGCAGGAAACATGTCAGAATCTGGAGTCCCTCAGCACAGCACAGGTACAGAGTTTCTTTTGTTTATTGCTTCCATAGCCTCTTATTCTCACTCTCATGCTCCTGCCTCACCGAAAGGCAAAACTGAAACCAAAGCAGGAAATATATTTCTTTAGTGAGGTTTAGGTCAGGCTTTTGCTTACACTAAATGGTTACAAACAAAACATGTAAAATGCAACACTGGTGGATACCAGAGCTTTCTGATTACTTACCTCATCCTATCTAGAATTCCTAAAACATTCCTCACATTTTACAGCTGTGGATCCTTAGAAAGAAGTCCTTAGAGATCAGGTTCTCAAGTGTTAGCATCAGACACAACTTCCATTGTTCTGGGTGCCAGTGACCTCTTTTTTTCAGAGGGTAGTATCAATACCCCATCAGCTCCAGCTAAATACTTCTTTTGTGTCCTTTCATTTCACCACAAACTTATCTTCTAGGGTATAATTCAATACAGTTGAATTACGTGCATCTACATACATCCTTGATTACATGTATCTCCACTGTAAACTTTGGTATCAAATACAAGTGGCCTTGACTATTCTAAATGAACCTAGTACTCTTTACTCACATCCCTGCCCTAACAAACTGTGAGAAATATAAATCCCTGGCTCGGGGTAGTATATGTGTTGAGAGACTATTACTCCTTTGTTCCTGTTTAGCCCACTGACTTAACTGCTCCACCAGTCCTGGCTGTTTAATTCAGTAGTTTGCAATCTGTGGTGCACAGAACCCTGGGGTTTCTCCACAAACTATTTCTAAAAGGTCTGTGAAAAGTAATTACAGAAAACAAGCCTATCGTTTCATGTGCTGGCTTTAATTTGCTAGCCAAGGGTCCCATACTTTCAATGGACCTTTTAGGGGGTTAGGGTTTTTAAAAGCCTTATTGAAGTTACTCATATGTCACATTAGACATTACACGAAACATCTGTTATGTATTTTCCTGTTAATCTCATTATCTCTTGTACTTCACTAACTTTGTATAAAGACCATACATAACATATTATTAATGAAGGTGGCAGTCTCAAAAATAAGTTGCTTCCCATAGTCATGGCTAACAGAAAATGGTCTCCCCATATTCTTTTATTGGGACTGTTTTACACTTAACTACAATTCTGTCTGAACTGTTAAAAAATGCTGGTTTAAAAGTAGCTCTTGGAAATCTATTTGTTTATATCTCTTATAATTTGAGTTCACAGGCATGTGCCACTTTATTTACTATCTAGTCTTTTCTTAATAAATTATTTGCAATAAAATCATTGTATTTTCAAATACATCTTTTTAGTTCTAGTAATTATGCTGCTGAGCCTCTAAATGTGTCATGATGCAGTTTCTCTCTGAATTATCAAACAAATAGATTACATAAAGTTTAAGAAAAATGAAATTAACTGATAAATGTGATTGTTTAAAGTTGCATAGACCATCGGCTTTCATTTGACCTATTGTGAAGTGATTTAGAGATTAAAATATCTTCAAAATTTGAGTCGATCTTATGTTCTTGAACATAAGGGTTGAGAAAAAAAAAAAGAATGAAAAAGTGTCTGTTTGGTGAACCATTGACCAAGCTTCTTTCAAACTCCCCTGACCTACTGTTGAGATATATTTAATTCTTATGAGCAATGAAGTGTGAAACATCATCATAATAAAAATCATATGAGTACAGTTACAGCTTCACATTATGGAGAGAAAAGCAAGATCCCAACCAGGATGTCAGTATCTGAAAGAACAATCTCTCTGACAAACAGCTTATCACACACCCCAGTAGGCTGTCTTCTTTGTTCTCTGCGCTGGCAGCAAACTTTGTCCCCTTCTTTGAAATAGGAACTATTTTAACATGTGACATTTAATGCAGGACTTAAATGGTCCTTAGAAATTGTCAGCCATAGCCACGAACCTCTTCTCTGCAGTGTCCTCAGTTTATTTCCCAATATAGCAGCATCAAAATATGGGCCATGTTTGTTGGCGACAACAGAGACCAGGAGAGACTTTCAGTCAAGCCTGTATATAGTCATCCCTGACGGAAAGATATTTTCACCCTCTGCATTTTGACTTCTACTAGCCTAACTAATTTTTAAAACTGCCAGCTTTGACACTTGGGCTTTGCTGCTTCAAAATATGGGGTTGTGCTAACTTTGCAATTAAGTCTCTTACACTGCAGAAGTTGTCAATTAATGCCAAGTAGTTTAGTAAGACAGTGACATCACAAAAGTAATAGTATTTTGGCTTGACAGGTTTTGATAGGGAGGTGGCAGCCCTGTTTAGCTTGTCTGTTCCCTAACTCCTGTTGCTCTAAGGAGCATGATGGTGAAGACTGTCTTTATGGCAGGACGGGTCATACTGTAATCCACTGTCTTTTACTAGTAGCAAACAATTAGGGTCTTGGATTTTGAAAAGTGTATTTTATCTTTCAGCTATAAATTATTACACAAATACAACTAACTTCATTGTTTTTCTAATTTATGGATGACTTTTTCTTGATTTGAACATTCCTTAGAAGTTACTGTAGCATTTAGGAATTACTTAAGCATTAACTTATAATCAGAATAGACAAATAGAAAGAAAAGCAAGAATGTCAGCGGTTTTCCCACAGTTTTTGATAGTATTTTCCCTATTGGTTGTAGGAAAACAGAAACGAGGTTTTAGAAAACGTTTATCTTCTTTGACTCCTTTCAATTTAGGGAGGAATCCCACTTGTAAGAAATTCAGTTCTCCATGCTGATATAGTTCTGCAAAATTTGGTCATTTTAGCTATAGAATATATATGTGTGTGTTCTAAAAGTTGTGCTTGCTAAGAACTTAAGGAAAAAATAACAAGTACTAATGATTTTGGATGCAAGTACTGTAAAATTTCTGAAACTTGAAACAAACTGTATTTTTTAAAAAGAGGCTTTCATCTTGTCACGTTAGCTATAGCAACACATTCCAAGACAAGTAGATGCTTACTTCCCTTAATAGATATTTCAGTAGTGAAAGGTACTGCAGAGCAGTCATAGACCATATCTGACAAGGTTAGAGATGTTTTAATGACGGAAAAGGCAGATATAATTCCTTTTCAGACAAAGGAATATAGGGGGTTAACATTGTTGTAGCCACTGCTCTACTGAGATTGTGTAAATTGGAAGAGCAAAGGTTTTACTTTAAAAAGGAAAAGTGCAACAGAATATAATCACAAATGATAATTATTCTTTAAAATTGTAATCTAGTTCATGATATTTTATTCTTCCAATCATTTTTAAAGTTTTAACCAAAGTGTAGACTATTAGCAAAAGATAAACCATTAATGTGTTGTTTAATTAAGTTCATCTTTCCAGCTATTCATATGGAACTTATTAAAGTCATTACAGAAAATACCATGTGCCTACATGGTAAAAGCAACAAGATATTATGATAATGTTTTTACTACTAACTTCATATGAGTCTAAGAAGAAAACCTAGACAGTTTTTTATCAGCCTCATAATCCTTTTGTCTGAATTATTCAAGTCAAATTACAGAAAACAAAGACTTTTTTTCTCTAGAAAACAATTTCTTTTCTATCTTAGCTCTTAAATATGCTATTTGTAATTCTTGCACTATCTATTTTGAAACTCTTTTTTTTAAACAAAACATGTAAACAATTTCGTGTCTCAGTCAATACCTAACATACCTTGTTAGGTGATTGTTGTTCTTATGTCATCAGGCACATTTTAACTTCTCAAGCATATTAAAAATGCCTGAATTCACTGAAGTCCTACAAGAAAACTAGATATTTAAACTTATTTATTATCTTGTTTATGAACATACATCTAAATGCATTAATGTACTACAAGGTTAATTAATTTTTCTTATTAATGCTTTAACAAAACCACTTGTATTTCCTTGTATTTAAAATAACTTATCACATACTCATGTCCATATCATGGAAAGCAACAAAACTTTAGTCTTCTTAAAAGACTAATTGCCTTTTTTTAATGTATATATTTCCATGGACATTGCTGTTAACAGCATTAAACAAATAACAAATGCCATCATGTATGTAACAAAAGGCTGTAATCAAATTCTTTAGGTCTTAGTATACTTCCCCCAGAACACAGGCAGTGGGTTTTCACAGTATTTTCATAGACATTTTCCTGTGTTTTGCAGAAATCACAGACTTTCAGAAAGCACACAAGTTAAAATATGCAATCTTGAGATATGAAGTCTGTATTTCCTGTTTCTCTGACACAATAAACATTGTCTACAGTGAATAAACATTTTTACTGGAAGAGGTTTGGAGAAACGAATGACCACTTTTGTCATCCTGGTAAGTTCTGTCAGGGAAATGCCTAGATCAAATACCACTGGGAGAAAACATTTCCTTCTCAGAAGAAGTTTAGGGTTGGTTCTGTCATTTCTCTGGCAGTTTGGCTCAGACCGGTTTTTGCTCGTAGGAAGCAGTAACTTTCAGAATTGGGTGGGAATGATTTCAAACTAAGAGTGCCCTTAGAAAACAATTACAGAGTTGTAATATGGGTAGTTGTATCTCATTTCTCTGTACAACAGCACTCCTGAGGTTTTGGATTCAGTGTCCTTTCAATGTTGTTGTTCTGAAGTGGCCCTTCTGGCTTAAGGTTTTAGGGAAAAATGAGAAAGCGCTATCTTAGTGTGTAGTTTTACAATATAACTAAGCCAGATTGATTGCTGGACTCTACTGAAGGTGAGGGTGGCAAGGAGACATGCCATTTTCCTGCTTTCTGCTTTTCCTTTTTTCTTTCTGCCCTTTTTTTTCTTTCTTTTTTTTTCCACCATTACTTGACACTTTGGTGATCTGGTTCAGGTTGTTGAGCTGGAAGAAAATTAACCCTATTGGAAAGAACAGAGAGCGGGAAGGGGAAGGGGAAGGGGAAGGG
>NW_010400130.1:26883-27297 GCF_000710305.1 Buceros rhinoceros silvestris
TAGTGGAAAGAACAGAGAGCGGGAAGGGGAAGGGGAAAGGAGTTTCTGGGGACTAACAGACTTGTTTTGAAGCCATAGCTGTTAAAGTGGCTTAGCTATGATGTGCAACCATGGCCTTGCAGATCAGGTAGTTCAGGTGACTTCTGCACGTGTCCAAAAGCCTGAGAAGGTTACTGTTTCACTGCCTACCCACTCAGGTCCATGCTGAGTCCAGCTCCATAAGGCATTGAAGATGAGGGCAGAGCTTCTCTCTCTTGGTGAGGCTGTGCATTGACCAGCATCCTGGTTTTCCACCAACCCCTTCCACTCCACCTCATACATTTTCCATTCTGGAAAGTCTTGTGCCATCCACACAAAACATAATTTTACCACTGATGGGCAACAGCAAAGTAAGCAACTTAATTCCTTGACCTT
>NW_010400130.1:27396-49201 GCF_000710305.1 Buceros rhinoceros silvestris
AAGCAACTTAATTCCTTGACCTTGACACAGTACATATTTTACTTTGCCTCCACTGCTGAGAAGCCTGGACCTGGTTTTGAACAAAAGCAATTATACTGATTTGGAATGAAAAGGCATTTAAACCTCTTTTGACACAGCTGCACAAAGGGAGAGAGTCAGTCTTCCCAAGATTTGAAAATGTTCCCTTCTTTCCTTTCCATTGCCATTTGTGAGAGAGAGTTGAGAGAACCTCTAATGCTAATGATCACTGAGGAACTCTCTTTGTTAAGATTTCCATAATGCATACTTCTGCTGAGGTGTCTATGTCATGATGTGATTCCTTCTGCCAGCTCAAGCGTGTCCTCTATCCATGTTCAGAGGCAGAAATCAATGGTAAAGCATGCTGAGTGAGAATAATGGAGGCATTCTTAGCCTCTGCAGCCACAGAGAACTCACTCATCATTGAGCCGTTGAAGAAGAGTCCAGTTAAAAAAAAAAAACAAAACAAAAAGCAAAAAACCAACCCAACACAGCACCTGGCAAAGGATACTTTTCTTCATTAACTTTCAAAAACAGCAAAGGACAGAACAGAAGAAAATATACCTGGGTGGAGAAGTGACTCTTGCATGTGTTTTATCACATAAGGCAGGAATATATGAACCACTGCAAGGTATTGTGCCCTAAACTTCTTTCTGCTTCCTTGCCTGATGTCACAAAAGCCAAGTAAACTTTAAAACATGGAGAAATAATGTGCCTTTATTTTCTAATACGTAAACTGCAGTGGAATCTGTAACACATTATTTTAACCACCACAGAATCTAATATTAATTGCAAATAACACCAAAAGTATGTGGATCAAAGTTTATTCTTGTCTGACTCAGGAAGCAAAGGAGTTCTGTTCACAATACTAGTCTTTGTTTCCCTTACAGCAAAACGTACTTACATTAGTCATTTATGGTATTAAGAAACATTGATAATTGCCTTTTATAGTTTTTCAAGCATCACAATTTAGTGCACCTATAATTGAAACACTGGATTTTGCAATCAAAAAGTAGAATACAGAGTGTTGCTATGCAAAAGTGAAGAATTTCCTCTTTCTTTAGCTTATTAATTTTCAAATAATGCTTTAGGGCTTGTTGTGATAGTTCTTTACAAGGTAGTAAATATATAACTAAACAGACTGTCTAGGCTGAAAACTAATTACCATTAGAAACTGAAGCATTTGTGCTTGTTATTTCTGCAAATCAAACGACTCTGAATACAATCTCCATATTAAATAAAATGTTCAGTGAACCATGAAGCTCTTCACAAATCTGGACCATGTTTTAAGATGCCCTTTTTATTTTAGTTATTGTTGTATGCGTGTTGTTGCATGTAGAATAGTTGGAATATTTTTTTATATACAGAGAGAGAGAGAGGAAGATGGGGACAAAAATGACTAGATTGTGTTAAAACCCACTTTTGGAAGCATTTAAAAGTTACCAGCTAGGAAATAAATGTAGAAAAGGAAATATATACCTTGAAGTCAAATTTTAACACATATACAGAAATGATGAGGAGGAAAAATATCCTGAACTTGCTATCTATCTCATTCCTCTGTCTTGTGGACAGACACCGTAAGGATAGAAAAGCTGTAACAAGGATTATTATGTGTGCCTCAGAACTATAACGAAATTTAATATAACAGCATTTCTGAAGGCCTTCCACTATATGGCTAATAATTAATAAAGTTCTTGAGAATAATACACAGTTTCTCTCAAAAAAAATAGCCTTTCATTTCCAGAACTGAGTTTATTTCAAGGTAATAAATAGCCAGGGAGCAAACACCACACAGATAAATGGATGACCCTTTTGTTCAAAAATTGGAAGAAAAAAAGAAGTAAAAAAGAAACCACAGAGAAAGGGACTAAAAAACACAGACATCCCATATCAGCAAAGCATATATAGGGTAAGGGTAGAAGCAAGACTGTTTTTGGAATCATTCTTCAGACTAATTGCCTGATATGCTGCCTGTGTTTCTGTCAAAAAACATGAAAGGAAAGTGCTGACTGATTATATATATTGGAATATCAAATTAGGATATACATTTTGAAATATATGGAGAGAATAAAATACACATATAATAAGGCTGCATTTTTATCAAGGATTTCTGGTGATGATACAAACCATGTAAGGAAACTCAAGTACTTTTACACAGTAGCTGTCATCTGATAGCTGAAATAAAATATAACTCCATGTAAAAAAAAAAAAAAAAAAGAGGGGAAAAAGACAAAATGACAAAACAGCTTTAGATACCCACAACGATAGGCAATGGTACAGAACTGCACGAAAACTTGTGATCATAATTCAGCCCAGTGTATTTGACCATCAAGAACAAAATAAATTATGTATGTTGCTTTGTAGCACCTATAGCAGCTAAGAAAGTAAAATAATTTAAATGTATAACCTCTTCTTTTCAAGCACTCCATTCCACATGCCTTTATCCAAGAGCAGTGATTTGTTTGTTTGTCTCTGTTAGGTTCTAATTAAGATTGGAACTTGATGAGTGCTCATTGAATAGAATTCATTCCGGATGAAATAAGGTAGCAATACTTACTGCTGAAGAAAAATAATTGGAGAACTGCATGGAGGGATTAACTCCTTTGACTAAAGTCATATACTCACTCTCTGTTACAGGGTTTCCCGACTGAATATTTTTTTGAATCTTCAGCTGTTTCAAAATGTTTGGACAGGAAAAAGTAAGTGCTATAATTATGGCGAATGTGTGCTGTATTCATTACACAAGACAAGAAGTCGAATCATTGTTTAAAGCAAAAACTTCATATTAGCTGTCGAGTGTTCATAAAACCTCTCCTTTCCCCCTTTTTCTGCTTCCCTTTTCCCCAGAAAGCTGCATTCTCTGGAATCTGAAGGCCAGATTTCCCAAAGAGCTAACTTAAAACAACTCTTAAACACAGCTTTTCAGCACTCATTAGCCCTAATCAGGGGTGGAGATCTCCTCCAAAAATACATCATATAGGAAGTCCGAGCTAGCTCTCCAAGGTCAGAGACAGGGCAACCTCATTACTGTGTAAATTAGAGGAGCACAGCTTTTTGAAACACATCTCAGAAAACGATTCAAATAAACTCCAGTTTGTGTGATGGGAAGAGGATAGAGACAAACAAACAAAAAGCTTGAGCAAGCAGACTTGAAGATGGCATTAACAACCTAAGAATGCAAGCAATTGTTTGATATGCTTATCTTAAAAATATAATGTCTAGATACAGTGACTGGCATATTATAATACCCAGTTCTCTTCTGTCTGTGATGAGAGACTTTCTAATCTCCATTGTGTTTTGTAATAGATGTCATCATTAGAGAAGTCTCTGATTAGCTAATAAACATTTTCTTGAAATCTATTGTATCAGTGTCCCTTTGGAAAGAATAGTTCCTTTCTTGATGTGAATTTTCCTAAACTGCCACAAAAAGATCATTTAAAAGATCAAAGTATGGTGGCAGCTTAAACTTGAGAAAAAAAAAAAGACGAATCAAATGTATCCATTTAGAAATTAAAATTAAGAGACCTGGAAGAATAATAAAGTATTCAGAACTCTAATAATTTTTTAACATTCATCTTTCGTTCTGCTATTTTTAGGTAACTAAGAAACTAACGTTAGGAGTGGTGACTATAACATACAATAGGTGATGCGTCTGTCCATAAGGAGAATGAATTTAACTGAGTTTACTTTATTGAGTTCCTCTTTCTGTTTGCATAGAAATATTTAGTTTCTAGTCCTTTAGGTATGATTTGCAAATACATTTTTAACTCTCAGAATTTGTTTAAATATTTATTTTAATAAAACCACAATGAAAATATATTTCCTCCTTGAAACAAACCCTTTTCAGAATGCCAGGACTCACAAGGACGCATGACTGGATTTTGTGACAGCTGATGTCTGTACAGTAGATGTTTCATAAATGGAGACATTTTATACTAAGTTTTGCAGATTAATATTTTTCCAGTAGTGACATATGTATTGGAAAAAAAATCTTTTCAAAATGAGGTCACTGCTTTAAAAATGTAAGAAACATTGTCAAATTTAAAATGCTCTTTTAGAAAAGAATTCAGTAACTGCACATTAAGAGTGCCTTAATGTCTGCGACAAGCAAAACATCTGCTTCAGCAGCGGAAATGGAAAGGTAATACTCTAGATAAGCAATGGAGGTTTGTAAAAAAAAAAAAAGCAAAAAAAACCCCAAAAACCAACCCTGCTATAAACCTTACTGAAAACTCACATGTATTCTTCTTTGATCAAGTTAGTTCAAATGGAACAAATAACTCCCTCTTCCAATTAGCTTCATATCCTCTATCCCTATTAGCTTTCTTTCCCCACCCTGTTTTTCACCAGGTTTCTTGGTTTTATCTTTATTGTACCCCAGGAGGGAGAAGACTGAACTCAGTGTGCACTGTGACCTGGCCCACACATCCCCGGGTTTAGTGAGCGTATCACTTAGGTGGTGTGTGTTCCAGTTTAAAGCTGTAGTTGCCTACAGCCTGTGCCCTCATGCTATGTGATCCCTCACGTCTCCCTTGTCATACTGCCTGCCTAACACCAGTCACAAGTCCCCACAAGGCAAGACATAGAATTAGGTAGGTATGTCATATCCCTTTTACACTGCAGGTAAGTACATACCAAAAGGCTATGTACCCACCTATGACTAGCACGGGTCCAACACACATGCCCCAAAGTTCGTTTATGTAAACCAGAGAGTACACTTGTATCCAAACAGCGTGTCTCACACCCACAGGAGAAGTACACTATAAATGTAGCCATTGTACTCTCTGAGTATGCTTGACAGCTTTTACTGGGTCAGTGTCTTTATTTTGTTGCCTTCTGCTTTTGCATTACTAAAACTTGAATGGGATTTAAAGATTTGCAATTGAGCCCAGGCTAGCCGAATTCAAGTCCAAGCACACAGAAACTGCAAACACTATCCTAAGCGCGTTCATTTACAATAGGTGAGATTTGCTGGACCTGCATGAAATACTTGGCCAGCTGACAACATAGAAAAAGTCCCATTGATCTAGTGGAAGGGAAAGAAATAGAAGACCAGGATGGAACAGCTGCGTATGGAGAAATAATACAGATGTTTCCATCTCCAACAAAAGAGATATATTAGAGGACAGGCAATATGATTTTGGAAAGAGAAAAACAGCAAGGTAAGAGAAAACAAAAGAGGAGACCTCGTGGGTAAGAAAGACTTTCTAAGAAAGTCTATAAGAACTGTAAGTTTAGAGAACCAATGTACGTATATATTGATGAATTAAAATTTCTTTCTAGATCATTTTCATACTTGATATTTGTCTAAATAAGACTTAAAAAAGCACAAATTTCTGCAAAATTTTTTCATAGTGTTAAAGCAAAATAAAAATTCTTCAAATGTTTTTCCCATGCTTAAGCCCAGCACAAACTAGCTAAATATTAACTTGTGTCAGAGGCAGAAGACTGCCTAATTTATAGCTGTAAAGGTTATGCGATTCTAGTCATTAAAATACAAGACCAAAACTGTGATAAGACCTTTGCATTTACAATTATACAAATACATAACACTATAGTTAAAATGCAAGTACACATCTCACACACTATGGATTACAAACTACAATTTCTCTCGTATTGGAAATTCATAATACACTTTATTTAGCTATTGGGTTTTAAAATGAGGTCATATAATGTGAAATGGATTTTTTTATATAATCAAGTGCTTAAAAGCTGTATTATATATACTTCCAGATTGTTTGTTTCTTTAGAATCAATTATACTCTAAAAGTCGCTGTATGAGAAAACACTTAAACTCTTCACGCACTGTATAGCGTGCTTGTTGCTACATAAACTTGTTAATAATAAAGGCAAAAAGTCATTGTAGGTTTTAGCTAAGCAGTCTAAATTTTTCGTGTTCATGTTAACTTCCATATTAATGTGAAGCAGCTACAGACTTTCTTCAGCAAAAGCCTGTTCACAGTTCTGAGTAGCAATTACTGTTGATACTGCCTTCATTGAATCAACAGAGACACCTGGGAATGGTGGCTGAGAGCAGAAGTAGCTTGAACGTGAATGGATAGTGTCATTTTAAGTGCTGAGGTTTATCTCTCCTGGCCTTCAGGTTTTGCATTAGGAGGCCATATGTTTCCCCCAAATCTTCTGTGATAGCTACAGGCAAATGTCTTAAATATCCTAGGGCTCACAATATGGGAGCAGATCTGTAAATTCTAGGTCCTAGGCATCTGATCTTCCTTTATAGTCAGCAGAAATAGAGAGCAGGGTTCAGCTGTGGAAACAGAGGTGTATAGGGTTATTTTACCTGCAACAGGGTCTCTCCCCTGCCCTTCTTTTGCCTCTCTAGAAGGACACAGTTACATGCCATATGTGTCCTGCAGATGTCTTAGATCAAAGACTCACTTATCAAAGACTGTATTATTTAGGTATCTTAATATGGAGATTGGGTTATGCTTTCTGCTGCCATTCTAGAAAACACGGACATTGTGCTTGTTGAAGTCAGAAATTCAAAACTCGTGCATATAGCTGAAACATAAAATGTTCTTTCTGAAGTTCCTGAAGAAGGTGTTCTGTCCTGCTCCCATACTTCTGTCAGGAACAAGATAATGGAAGCTGGAGACTGAGCTGCAGTTTGTCTTAGAGGCCAGACATCACCGATCACCTGATATACTGTAAAAAGAAATGAGAAAAGGCAATAGGATATAGACAATTTCTGGAACATCTAGAAATAATTTTGGCAAGTATATGCTCGAATAATGTCCTAATGTGATTACATACTGCTTTCTGTCTGATTAAAGCTGCTATATATTAGAAGTGTGAACAACCGCACTTCCAGAAAAGAGGTAAATCATACAAAGATTTTACTTTCTAAGCAGTTATGTTCTACTCAATTAATTATGCTTATCAATTTAAATTTAGGTAAGCAGAGTGGGGAAGTTTTACTGATGGAAGTCTTTAAAGACCTCCTTCTATTTGCATAAAATTTGGGCCTAATTCAGTTGCCTAAGCACAGGTGCCTAGTGCCGCCTTGGGTGTCCTACAGCATCCTTCTAGGATTTAATCTTTTCTAGAAGAATGGAAGTCTCCCATAAGCCCTGTGTGAAATTTGACGAAGCTGAGCCCATGAGCCAAGCACATCCATGGAAACATACCCAAGAAAGAGCAGAAAACATTGAAAAGGCAGAGGGGGTTAGAAGAAAGATGAGAAAAGGAAGGGGAAACACAAAGGTCAGAGGGAAATGAGGTAGTCCATGGTGCCTGCAGCCTGTGGGCCATGGTGGAGCAGATGGATACTCCTGAAAGAATCAAAGCCTGTGGGGAGCCCCTATCAGAGCAGGGGGAAATGCGAAGAGGAAAAAGCAATAGACAGCAACTGTTATGTACTAACCACCTGTCCTGTGCCTCTTGGGAAGGGGAGTCAGGAGTGAAAGAGTGAAACTGAGCTTGGGAAAGGTGGTTTAGTGTTTATCTTGTTTCCCACTACCCAAATTAATGGTTGCATTTTTATTTTAATTGGCAATAAAGTAAGTTAGTTGTCCCATGTCAGGTCTGTTTTTCCCATGATTGTAATCGGTAAGTGATCTCCCACCTTTATCTTAATCCACAAGCTTTCTCATACCTATTCTTACTGTTTTCTCCTTCCCTCCATCCCGGTGAATGGTTGGAATAATCAGGCAGCTGGGTGGGTGTCTGACTGTTAGACAAGGCTAATTGACTACAACACTCCAAAATAAAAATCCCAGTGTAGTTCTGGGGATTGCTGCACTAGTGATTTCAGGAGATATCAAGCATTAGATTGCATCTGGCTTGGTGTCTTCTGTCACACTCCCAAGAAGCTTTCCAATCTCGAAGACTGACACATGCTTTCATTCTGTGCTTTAGGGCACCCAACACATCTTTAGTTTCAGATAACACATGACCTACTGCACAACTCTCACGTTACTTAATGACTTTTGAACTGAAATACACGCCCAAAATTATAAACAACATCTTAGGGCTAAAGGGTAAGCTACTTGAGGCTGAGAGGAGAGCCATGATCAAGTACTGTTTAGTATTGATATGGCCAGTCTGTTCTAGATGGGATTGGAGTTAAGCAAAACAGATACAGACCACTCTATTATATCAGTCTGGACATGAGAGTGACTGCAGGAAACACATTTTATAGTAGACACATGAAGTGTATTGAACAAAAGAATAAATAGTTCACCAATGAAGAGAGAAGGGATGACGAGAAAACAAGAAGCAGTAGTATTTATTATAACAGAGAGCAAAAAAAAAGCCAGTAAGCATTTGGAAACCTACAGAGCAGCTTGCCACATGTATCAGATTCTGAACCACAATCCTAAACAAAGTTACATCAAATAGTCATAAAATCACTTTGGCAGAAGAGACCTTTAAGACCACCAAGGCCAGCCATCAACCCAGCACTGCCAAGTTACCACTAAACCATGTTCTTCAGCACCACATCCACATGTCTTTTAAATACTCACACGGTTGGTGACTCCAGAAGAGAGCATGGAAGACAAAGATGATTCTGCAGCTGTTTCCAAGCTGTTACTGGCAGAATAGCAGAATACAGCTCATTTCTTTGTGATGGATGACCTCAATATTGAATTACAATGGAAGAACCGTGGAAAAGACAGTGCAAAGTGTAAACTGGGATGAGGAATCATCAACCAAAGCTCACCAAATAACATCTGGTGTCTGATGTATTGCTCTCAAAATTTTCACAGAAAAAAGACAAATTTTTCAGATAGGAAAAGAAAAATTTGTCCACGACTGCACTGTCTGAAGACAGGTCATGTGTCTAAGAAGCAACAGCATGCCAGGCAGCAGGTGTCAGCAACAACTACTGTTGCTCTGCCAAGCTAAAAATAAAACAGAGAAAGATATCGTCTGATTAAGGATTAGTAAGTGACAAAGATCAACCGTACAAAACTGAAAACAAAAGGGTAGTATGAGGAATTGCAGCCACGCCCAAAGAAAAGATTTAGTCTAGTGTATGAGGCAGAGGAAGCTGAACTAAAAGAAAACCAAAGTGCAAAGATGCAATGTGATTCAGTTCAGCTGTCACGACTGAGTATCAGTATACTCACAGCAAGAATGGAAATACTGTTCCTCAATGAGATACAAAAATTTAAAGAGCTAAGAAATGCATGGCGTGCTATGATATACTGGGAAATGATATAGTATTTTTGAGCAAGAAATGTTTAAAATGGGACTTTCAAAAGAAAAGGAGGAAAATTATCATTGCTGAAATGGAAGAAATGGGGAGATTTTGTAAAAGGAATCATTAATAGCATCTCCTTATCTCAACCAAAGTTTTATATGTAATATTTGAAAACACACAACTAATCCCACCCCTAACAGGATTTCAGGACAAGTTACAAGCAAAAGCAGCAGGATATAAAATCACAGCAGAAATACTGGAAGTATTTGACTCCTCTCTCTGATGAAACTGATAAATGTGCTTAATGAAATCTAGAAAGGAAGAGATGAAAAACATTTCTGAATAATAGAAATAAGGAAACATGAGTAGGATACTATGAAAAAGATGAACTCACTGTCTTCAACAATTGGAGACAACTTGTGCTGTTCTTCATCCCAGCAAAAATCATTTCCTGTGTGATACAACACATCAGTAAGTATACACAACTTGCAAAAGCAGACAAAGTCTGTTTGATAAATAAAAGACTAGGTCAACTATTTTCCTCTTAAACTGTACTCCTGGTCCTCAGGATGAGTTAACAGTAATTCTAAAAAAAGGTTAATACTACCCACAAAGAAAAACCTAGTAAAGAAGAGCTTGATCCAAAAAAGTTGGCTTACCCAAAACAAACTTTCCTGAAACTCTATGACAAAACATAACAACATATTGGTAAGCAAAAACATCAGAGAAAGAGAAAAACCTAATTAAGTAGGTATTTCTGATTAAATGAGTTACTTTAATCTCCTAACCTGATATCTTAATTCTTAAAGTTCATAGCTGGGTTTCTACGTCCTTAAACTACTCCTGTATTACATTCTGATATGTAAGGGAAAATAATAGCAAAGAAATGAATGAATATGCAAAGGATTACAAGGATATTTTATGAAGCATCCAAGAATCAGCTTTCTTAAAATTCTTAATTCCTCTTTGTGCTCACCAAGACCACAGTTCTACATATAGTTTTTGTAACACATATTTTCTACTAACTCTTCACTTGCCCTCACTTATACAGGAGCTCTATCTATACTAATGTTTGTTTACAGGAGGATAACAGTCTTTCCCTTAAAACAGTGGACTCTCCGGATCCTAGAAACTTGACTGAGAGGACCAGAAGTAGGACAGTCTAGACTCAGTCAGCAAACTCTACCAGTTTCTCAAAGAAGGTTTCTTTTATTCTCCATGAAGTTACCTAGAATGTAGTTCTATTTAATTTTTATAACTTCATCTTCAAACCATGCCTATAGTATTTAAAAGATATAACAGAAATATATAACTGCATTACAAAACAGATGTTCGATAACTATCTTTTCCACTGCTTTCTGATAAATACAGCAAAAATGTAGACAAGGACCTGTTCAGATCCATATTTTGTAGCTAATAAATCAACATGCCAAGACACTATCCATGTAACCTAAAAAGCATTTCTGTGGTGTGTTACCCAATATTCATCACTTTGACTTCAATAATTTTTGTGTGTGCTCAATACTACTACAAAAGATTGGTGACTACAACTCAAAATAGAGTGCTAAGAATACTCTGAAACAACACACTTAAGAATCTGAAATGGTTCTGGCATTAGGATATGTTGCTTGAAGACTCTTATTCAGCGTGGAAATTATTAAAGCTAGTCACATACTTAAAAAAAAGCTCATGTGCTAAACATCAATGTTTAGTCACACTGTGGCGCTGCAAATGAAGCTGAATGTAAATTTGAAAAAAAATTTCTTCCTTTTTTTTTTTCTTTTTAGGTTCCACAGGGGCAATATACATATCTGTGAAGTCAGCAGATTTTTGTAATACATACATGTCTTAAATATCTAAGTATAATAAAGTTCATAGAAATCTCAGAGGTAGCATAAACAGCAGCAGAAAGCTTGCATTGAGTAGCCTTTATCACCTAAAGCTTTTTTCCTATTTTGTCTGGATATGTAGACTGCTTATTCTCAAACTGTGGAGCCTTTGGCAGAGAAAGGACAATACTAGGGAAAAATTCTGAAGGAAATACTATATATTACTGAGATCTGCATAGGGATTAGCTTTACAAGACATCCTTCAAAGAGCAAAAACAGTGTCCTAGAAGAAATATTTAGGTTTTAAAGAAGATCACAGTTTAAGCAAGAGCACTCTATTGAGGATGTGAAGCAAATGAATGACATCTAAGGACTGCAAAAGGAACAGAAGTTGAAATCAATATGGAACATCACACAGAAAGTAGTAATCTGGCTTTCATACCTATTCAACCAGTTTCTCAGCCAGTGAAAAGTGACATTGCTTTGTTGACTCAGGAGAAGCCTGGAGACTCATAGCAACTATGGATTCAGGCCCTCATATGGTTTGATGTGTTTTGTTTAAATTAGATACAGGATGAGGAGGTTTGGCTACAAGTTACTGGTAAAAGGGGCCAAGTAAAGGGATGGCAGTAATAAAAAGATGGGCATAGAGACAGAGAAATAATTAAATAGTAATTGGTCTGTAATATTTGTTGGGCTACATACTCTTGATCTTCTGTAGCTAGAGAGTCGAGCAAGAGGACTATTCCAGTAATGATGCAATCAGAAGGCATTAGAAGCATGTGGTAAATAAAAAAAAAAAAGTCAAAATTTCTTTAAATGAATGAATATATCATAGTCACATACATACTTACAGGGTTAGTTATGGATGTTGTGATAAAAGTCTCCAAAGCTTGACTTGATAACTAATTTGTTACCATGGGAATGGGTTATGGGATGGAAATGGGCTATGGGAATTAACTGTTGATTCACTCATCTACAGCATAAAATTAGAAAAAACACTGAGTATACTTAAGAAACTGTAATATATTCAACTCAGACAGACACTAGTATGTTTGTGGGCATCATCACCATGAATACAAAATGGAGAGTAGATTTAATCATTAAAACCACCTAATCAATGTCCAAACCCATATGCCTGTACAAATCTTGTGACAGTTTACAGACACTGAGAAAAAAAAAAAAAAAAGTCATTCTAGAATTAAGAAATCCCATTACAAATACTTTGCAATGATTGACCAGGAAAATCAAAACAATTATCCAAGTACAGAAAATGCGTGCATTCCCAAATAATGTTATGCATCAATAGTCCGATGGGCCTGCTCTCATGTGTAAAATTACTCAAGTGTATAAATTTTTCAGGATTGGGGCCAAGCAACATAATGCTAGACCACAGAGCCCAAAGACAGTTGGCATCCATTCAGGAGAAGTGCTTGGGGCAGTAGTATCAAAGCTGCAGATAACTGAGTAAAATTAATAAAACTACAGAAATGAAAGATTAAAAAAACCCAGATAATTTAAACTTTGCACAATGCTATTTTGCTTTTACGATTTGCATGATCTTAAACTGGAAAGAAAGGGTTAAGCTATTTATAGTAACAGGAGATAAGTCAAATTTGATTTGTATACTCCTGAATACTCTGATAATCCTAAAGAAAAAGAAGGGGAAGGGGGGGTTGTGGGGAAAGAGGATAAAGACACCAGAAAATAAGAAAACAAGATTGAGATTTATCATTAGTTATTTTCAAGGCAAGGTTGATCATGAGAGTTTAAAAATAACACAAGTTCAGTCAATGGGGAAGAACATAAAATATTAACATGATCATAGAAACTGAAAGCATAGTAAAGAACAAAACAGATAGAAAGAAAATTATGATTGATAAAATTAAGAGAAGATTAAATTGTAAATAAAGAAATTGTGTACCCAAACTAAAATGAAAATTTGACATATTTTACAGTCCAGTTGTGAGAGAGGCCTGTCTCAGTTCACCTAGGACTTCTTTCACATCAGTTTAGGGCTGATAGTTTTGGTTTTCTGAATCTCTGCACTGAACATGCATACTTCTTTTCATCGACTGTATAAGGAGACTAGACTCTTATCTCTGACACATAAACAAAGTATCTAAAGGTAGATTGTGCAGCTACTGTTTGGGAGCAGCTGTCGTAGAGTAAATCTGAGGAAATAGCAGCCTCTATGAGTTGGAAAAAAACACCCGAAGGAAAGAAACCTAAGGCAAAGAAACCAGAAGAATATAATGCTTGAACAGCATTTCTTTTCCAGAATTAAATCTATTGCACATCTTCAAAAAAGTTCAATAATACATTTGCAACGGCAAATACAGTCTTATGAAAGGACCAGGATCAATGCAATAAACCAGAAGGATCCAGCTTGTGTGTTTAGACACAGGCAAGATGTCTAGCAAAAGCAAAAAATATCCTCAGATGTTTGTCCTGTGTTTAGTTGAAGGGTTGGAGTGTGCCAAGAAAGACTTTAAAGAGACCTGCCAGGTTGCTTTCACATTTCAGGGTAGTCATTCAAATATGACCATGGACTTTTTTTAAAGATGCAACAGTTAAGCAGGGTAATGCGGTGTCTACTCCAGAGATTTGCAGTGTAAGCACAATTTGTCAGGGAAAAAAAAAATATCATGAGGATTTGACCTGTGAAGGACATCCACGTAATATGGCAGTACCTACAAGCATTTCCCCATTGCATTAGGATCTCCACTTTTGTCCTCTGAGTTGCATTAAATATGGCTGTGAGAGAAGGTAGAGTGAATACCCTGCTATGTGTCAGATCTGATTCACAGGGTAATCAACTGGATGTGAAGAGGGCATGTCAAAAGTCCACGAAGCTCCATAATCTCAGTCATTCCCCAAACATTTATTTATGTAGATAGACTTGGAAGCATGCCCTGAAGATCAAAAAGTAGTGTAGTGAAATTACTTCTCTTTAAATGAGACTGGGAAGTTCAATGCTATTTTACACACTGAAGGAAAAGATCTTACTCTTTCGGATATTAATTAAAACAAAAGATAGCATTAATCCGACATTTCCATGATTGAAAACACGGGCTATGTCCCTCATGTCAGTATTTCCAACAACGGGTAAAGAAATGAACACACCCTCTTTGACCAGAACCTGTGATTAGGAAAGTCAATGCCGTCGGTTTACATTCTTCCTTTCCTTCAGCTCTGCTTTTGAAAGACATTCAGACTTGACGTTATGACCTAGGAAAATGGACCCTTATTAATGATGTAGACCAGGAAAGAAAAATCTCAACTACTTTTAGCAATCCGTTGGTTTTAAAACTTATTATCCTTAATTTCTCCCCAGCTGACAGAAACCCACCTTTCTTTTTGCAGTCATATATAGAAGCAGTTTAGACTGCGTATTTACAACACTGATCTTCACTTTCTAAACTATGGTTCAGTCTAGATTTTTGTAGTGACTGCAACACACATAGCAAATCAACTACTAGAATTAGTTTTTGCTGCTTCTCTGACTTCCTGGTAAAGACAAAAGGAGGCTAAATCATAACTCTGAAGGTTTTTGCCCACACCACGTTACAGGTCAAAACATAGTAATGCAGGTTACTGTATGCAACATCACTGATGCTCCAAAAGTATATGTATACATAAATAAAGAAGAAAAAAAAAAGTAAATGTAAAAAGAAAAGGAGACAGGGAGCGAGACAGAAAACCTACATAACAAGAACCACAGGTCACCCTAATGGATTATAAAAATGAGGCCTAGAATATAATTAATAACGAGCAATGAACTACAACTGGTGTCAGATTCCTTGCCTCTCTCTGGGCTGGCATTAGCTGCCATTATAAATTGAGGGAAGAATTCCCCAAATAATTGCAAATAGCCACTAGAGATTCTGTGCACCAGCTAAGATGTGTCTGTGGGCATGCTAACAAAAGTAATTTCTTAGCAAGCGATATACTAACCCCCTGGGACAGTTAATGAATCTGCTTCGTGGTGAACTTTTTAGGAGTACATGCTACAGAGACTTTTTAAGTGTGTTGCTTTCTGAATTCTCTTATTTCCATAAAGTTCTTTTGACTGAAACTCGTATTTCATTTTATTCGGGAGATTCCTGCAGCTCCGTTTTCACTGCACTACACATTTAACATTGGGACAGCTTTTTGCAAAACCGTTAGTTGATATCTGCGGTTGAGAGCATTATTTTCAGCTTTATTTTAAAGCAGGGGTTTTTTTGTTATTTTTGCACTGCTTCATTTATACAGAATATTTAATCTGTAGTGTCTCTATGAGAGCCAGCCTGCTAAGAAATTATTCTTTTCTATTGCTTTCTGCGAATGCTAAACTCCAGCTACCCATCACCATTTACAGCTTCTCCCCTACAGAGGGCACCTTTGCCTTATTGGAACTGCGTCTGCGAAAGAGATAAGCGGTGGTTATCAGAGAAACGACTGAGCCTTAAAACGGGAGGATCAGGCTTCGGACGGACACAAGGCGCCGGTTTGCCTAGGCTTTTTAATTAGCTAAATTTTGTACTATAAATCAGCAGCAAGCAACAACAACGTTACATTCTGTATTATTATAGTCTCCACCAAGAATTGAGGAGATGAACTGGAGATCGTTAGAATTTATACGAGAGGCCTTTGAATATTGAAATGCATTAAAGAGCGTAAGTTTGGAGGTTTTTCTTTCCATCGCTAATTAAGAGTTTTGTCATTAAAAATGTTTCTGAAATGCGTACTAAAAACATTGTCCGTGGGAAAACAAGCTGTAGAAAGAAAGTCAACCATTTCCCAAATAAATCTTTCTAACAGACCTCCAATTAGTAATTGCTATCTGAAAGCTGCTCAAGTGGAAGAAAGGAGGATTTTATTCTCCTTTCTGGGGTTAGACTATCGAAACTGACCCTAAATTTCTCATTTGGGAAAAATACCAATTGACTGCAAGGCTGAGCCAAAAAGTAATTTTCTTCCTGATTTTTTGGTGTGCTATTATTTATGAAGTGTCAGGTATATCATCCATAGTATCTGCTGGTTCTGAATAAAACTAGCAATACTTTTCTGTTCAATATTGTTTTCCAGCTCAATCTGAAACACATTCTTCCTTTACAGGCCATTTCACTGATATGTTAAGACAGATGCAAACATCATTGATTTGTAAATCGCAAAGTGAAAATTCTAAAGAATAATCTTTCCTCTGTCATTTTATATCTGTCTGACTATTCAAAACAAGCTACGGCTATAAAAAGAAGTGCAAGACATCGCATTTACGTGACTCCCAGTACTATGTTAGTTCATATTAACTGGGAGAAAACACGTGAATAAATGCATCAGTCCCTTTGCATAATGCTTTTTTATGGTGTTCCTATCAATAAAAGTTACAAATAGCCTTATAAATGCAACAGCAGGCAACCTGTTGCAAGAAGACTCCGACTTCACAGGGGCTGGTTTCTGAGACTGATGTTGACTATAAAGGCCCTAACACAAAACCCAGCAAGGAATGTGCCCTGTATTCCCTAACAGTTTTCTAGCAGTCTGTTATAGAAAGTGCATTCATGTTTACATTTTCAGCTTCAAATACCCAGCACAAAAGCACGAGAGCACAAAAACCTGAATCTCTAGTCCAGGCTTCTAAATTAATTAAGCAGGCCCTGTATTAGTGAGTAGTACTTTAAGGCCATTGGAAAATTGGTTTAGGGAATATTTTAGCAAGCTCCTTCCATGTTATAATTTTATTTTCTTTTTCTTTTCTAGCTATAGACCAAGGCTGGATTCCTCACTAATTAAGGAAACTTTTTTTTTTTTTGAAGATTTCATTTCTAGAAGTCAATAGGAATGTTGCCTATGTAAAGGTTGCAAGATTAAGAGCTTGTACCTATAAAAGTGTCCAATGTGAATATACGTTTCAAGAGAGTTACTGTAATATAAACTGGTTGAAGCTACATTTGCACTAGTAAATTACACAGTTCTAGGGGCATTCCCAGGTACTGGAACATGATGGTCTACACTGTAAAACTGTTCCAAAGGTCTCCAGCACACTTTAACCATCTTAAAAAACAATTCCTGGGTGCAGCTTGAGGGAGAGGGAGGCTGCGTGTCCCAGAGACCCTTCCCACGTGGCAGGCTGCTGCCACTACCCTTTGGTCAGAAGAGTTTACAAATACACATATGCGCTATTGGCTTTATTGCATAGGGACCTTCCAGGCAAGTTTAGTTTGCTAGCATAAACAGAGACTCTGAAATCACCTTTACTGCAGTTGTTATACATCACTGTATTTAAAATAATTCAGCTACTGGCCCTTGTACATTGTGTGCTGAGTTCTAAGCTTATATGAATAGGGAACAAAACACTCAGGAAAACATTTTCTTGCTATATATACTGCTATATGCATTATTTTCCTTCTAATTGTTTCAGCTTGATAGTAAAAAATGAAACAGAGCTGTTAGGAAAATATTTGTTTTGAATACAGCTTTATGGTTGTAGATAGAACAGTTTAAAACAGAAAGTAAAAGCCACAAAATAACATTTTAGAAGTATCCAAGCTACTTAGGAGCCCCACTTTCAAAAGAGGACAAATTTAACAGTGGGGAAGGTCTTCATTATCAGCATGGGGTACCCTGTGATATTGATAGTTGAAGAGGCCCAACAGCAAGTTTGGCTGAATACAGCCCTTAACATCTTTTCTCAGTAAGGTGACAAAAATATTTACCTGAGAAGTTAGAGTTTACCTGGAGGTCTTCCTCCTGGTAGTAGCGTATCGGTCAACTGGCCTAAATTTTCCAAGGAAGAACCAGAGAAATCTTCACCATTGCAGACTTCATATTTGATTGCTCATGTTCACTCCTACCATGTGGGAAAATTGGCTTAGTTCTCTTGTTCTGTGAGAATGATAGAAGCTGGATGTGTGAAAATAGGTTTCCCACCCTGGAAGAGACCTGCCTAACTGGTTATTAGCTGTACCACAGGATGCAAATATGAACACAGAAGCGGGTAGCCTCATTTCAGCTTTACCTTGCTTGAATCCCCGCTTGTGTGATTGTAGTGAACCCAAGCAAAGACTGTTTGTGTTTAGGCATGAACTCTCTCTTCAAAAATAAAAAAAACCAAACAACCCAGCAACACTGAGATTTATGCTTCCATCTATATGTCCAGCAAAGGAAAGCTACACATGTGAATTGCGTCAAAGTGAGCTTATGCACTAAGGGATTTAGGTACCTGTTAAGTCATGATATAATTGATAGTATGATTATGACACCTGAATTTTTTTGTGGCTCTTAGTTGCCCTATCCCTCCTCACTTGTGAAAATGGAATAATCCTCAACTGCCTGAGAGTAATCAACACATTGAAGGGTGTAATTAAGCAAATGCACAACAATTAAAACTCTTTCTAAACTGATAAAGTAGCTTAGATGGTGGTAGATCATTTTTATTGCTTTGAAGTTTATATTTTAGGTTTCTACTATGTTTATATCAGTTTCTAAGAACACATATATATAGTACTTTTTTTTTTTTTTTGGTACTTTCATGACTCAGCTTCTTGCTATCCAGTGTTAAGTAACTACTTACAGATCTACAGTTGTACCTAAAGCTAAGACTGAATCGAGAAATTGCTGTCTTTGTAAGTCTATTTTTATCGGATAAATATTCCAAGAATTTACTTTGTATAAGCACTCAAACACATAAGCTTAAAGTTCAGTATTCACACTAATAAAATTCAATTGCCTGTAAATCACTGAGGACTAAAGAGGAACAAGACAACAATGAAGTTATATTATTTATAAATTCAAACAAATATAATAATAAAAGCCTTCTGCCATTATCCATAAAAATCAACAGTGTATATTTTAAGGGAACTTATTTTGGCCATACTACCCCTATTATACCTACCAAAAATGTACAGGAAATCATTTTTATGTTTTATATCTATGTAAAGTATTATCCTATTTTCAAATAAGTGTCTTTTTTGGAAATGTGAAAATAGAGAAAATCAGGACTTTCTGCAAATTATTTTCAACTCCTTTGGTATTCAGTGCCTTCCATATGAATGGGTTTGTGTGACAATTTTTTTGCATATATAACTATTTGAACATGTATTTTGGTGCTTATTACTGATGAAGAAATTCATAGCAACGATAAAGGAAAAGATGTGACTGTCAAACAGAGGTAGAGAAGAGACTCATGTTAATCCTGGCCCAGCTTTCATCATTCACTAGATGATTTTAGACATTGAGCCCGAGTTATTTAACAACATATTTGGAGTTTTCCTTCTTGGCTAATCAAGGTCTTGGTATCTCAAGAAGCTTATACAATGTGAACCAGTGGCTTACTGAAAGCTTTTAAAGACAGAGTTAGAAGATGATATGATTAGTCCATTGCCTACTTAGAACCCAGTGTGTGTGATATAATTCAAAGCTGCCTCTTACAGCTCTGGGAATCCTGCATGGGAAATCATGTTATGCTGGACGACATTGTCAGTGCTTGGATCTGACTGGGGACATTATCCAATATCCCAGTGCACAAAAAACAATAAGCACATACTTGGAGCATTCAAATGCCATTGCCTTGAGCTTATCTGTTTCCCAGGCAAGAAGTGCAAGAAGTGTCACCTTCCTTGCAAAGACTATCCTTGCCTCCGAAGCAAGGAGAAAAGTTTCCAAGAAAATCTAAATGTTGCTGATTAACAATCCCTGAACATGGGGTTTGTTAAAAACAACCAAACAAAAACCCCACAAACCTCAAACACCTGAGAAAAGAAAGAAGGGGCTTAATGAAAATACCTCACCGAGCTTCTCTGTGTTGCCTGTCAGGTGGATATCCAAAAATTTGGAAACTCATCTAGTGTTGTTCGCGTTTCCCATCAAGTCTTTACAGCTGGGCGGCCCCTCCAATTTCTTTCACGGTGACAGTGTGAAGATGCCTATGAAACACGTGTTCCACCCACACACCTCCCCAAGCAGAGAGGGGGTTAGTGAGATGGGAAGAAGAGGAGAAGGACAACTTCTCCTAAGCTTCCACTCAGAAAATGAAGAAACAACCCCCACTTCATAAGGGTGAGTTTAAGCCTATTTTTGTCCGTATCTCATTCCTTTGTGCTTTCCCCCAGTGCTGCCCGCGTTTCCTTTCCCCTGAAGGCCGTTTCTTCGCGGGGCCGACCCGCGGGGAGCGGAGGGGAGCGGAGGGAGCGGGGGCCGCGGAGGCCGGCTCACACCCACCCACGGGCACTAGTGGGCGCTGCTGGTAAGTTTCCCTAAGCAACGACATCCCACATTGCATCCACCCGGTCGGAGAAAGGGGGGCAAGGGCGGGGGGGGGTGCTAAAAACTGTGTGTAAAAGACTCCGACTGTGTGTGCAGTCTGCAGACAGTTGCCATTTATGTTTCTTTGCGTCCCTGGAGCTGAGTTGGGAGGGGTCACAAGCAGGCACCAGGCAAGCAGGCAAATTACTGCTTTTTCTTTTTTTTTTTTTTTACAGCAAAGCAACACCCCACTCAGGGCGCAAAAATAAGGTGTCGCTCCGGTTATACTACCTACACAAAACATCCGTGAAGTCCCCAGGAAACACAGCTGAAAACTGTCGAAAGAGCTGTACGCGGCACATTACATTGGAGCTTCTACACAGCAAAGCAACACCCCACTCAGGGCGCAAAAATAAGGTGTCGCTCCGGTTATACTACCTACACAAAACATCCGTGAAGTCCCCAGGAAACACAGCTGAAAACTGTCGAAAGAGCTGTACGCGGCACATTACATTGGAGCTTCTTTTGGTGTGTTTGGAAATATAACTTTGTTTTGTCCAGGGGGAAGGGAGCACTTTTACAAAATCTCCTCCACTGACATGTTTCTCTCCTGTTATTTAACAAGGAAGGGATGGTACGCTGGCAGGAGACTTTAAAAAACAAACAAACAAACCTCTCGGCACATTTATCCGAGCCTACTTAGCAACTTTCAGACTTTGTTCCTCTAGTTTGCTGTCTAAATACAGTAGGCGGAAATGGGAGATAACGCTCTCGTGCAAATGAAGATAACAGTTGCTCGCTCGCCCGCTCTCCGCTTAGGATAGTGGAAGACGCACTGGTTTCCACTAAAGCAGATTTTTGTTCCCCGGTAGCCTCCTGCATGTAAAGCGCCAGCGCATTGTCCTCTGACAGCTGATGCTTATCGTGCCGGTGGAGGTATTGTGTGTCAGCTCGTGGCTCTGGAAAACCTTGTAACTTTCTTTTGAAGTTAAATGGCTTCATTTTGTTTCCACGTATGAATAACTCTCCGAAGAACCGGAGTGACCCAAAAGTCGACCCATTTACAACGCCCGTCCAACCAACCTGTTTCTCTGGCGGTCGGAGCTTTGCACAAGAAGGTCCTCTCGGAGCAGCAGGCGGGCGGGTAGGAGGGAAGGGGGAGGGAGGCTCCTCAACCAGTCCAAGTAATTAAATTTTATTTTATCCTACCGAGGCACGCAAAATATCGAGCAAAATACAAGTTTAAGTAATTTGTTTGTATTCTTATCTGTAGGAGTTGGAAATTAACAGCCCCGCTAGTTTACTGTTAAGCCTGGAGAGCGAGAGATTGCTTTGCAAACATTACAGTTATTATGTCTGCAGTTGGTACTCTTTGTATAAATTATTGATCAGCCATCTTATTTTTCTTTCTGCTTAATGGATATTATAGCATAGCCGTTTACACGCTATAGTTAAGGTTGTGTCAGCACTTCCATTTATAACATCCCCCTCTTACCAAGAGTTTATAACTCGCTATAAAATTCCACTCTGGGCTGAAACTTTTCAAGCAACGTCTCCGACTTTT
>NW_010400131.1:0-225 GCF_000710305.1 Buceros rhinoceros silvestris
GCTTGGCCCCCACGCCGGCGCCAGGGAGGTCCCCTTCCTCTCCCAGCTCGCCCTCCCACGGCTCCTGGTGGTGAGCCCCCAGCCTGGCCAAGTGCTGAGTGCTGGACGGTGCGGGGACGGAGACCCCTGGTCCCCCCGGAGGGGCTGTGGCCCCCTCACCATACACCCTTTGTAGGAACAGCTGAGCTCGGAGGCAGGCGGCATCCCTGGCACAGTGGAAGGTCC
>NW_010400132.1:0-31622 GCF_000710305.1 Buceros rhinoceros silvestris
ACCAGATGATTCTATGATTCTATGATTTTGTGAGCTGTAATGAGAAGATACTTTGCTTTTCAGGATTTCTTTGTCCTATACTCAAATATTGGTCTCCTATGTTGACAAAAAACCCACAAAAACAAAACCAGAGAAAGCATGATTTTTCCAGTTTATACTGGATTTTTTGTAGTATTGAAGCCTGCAGATACTCCTGGTTTTACCTGTCATCGCCAATATTTTGTTGTGGATGCTTTCCGCGCGCCCCCACCTCCCCTTCCCCCCTGTTCTCTCTTGAGGATCTAATAGCTGGGATTGCAGAAGTGTATCTAAAGTGATTTGAACTTCTACTCAGTGCACTGTAATTTTCTGGTTTCTAGCATAACTGCAAAATCAGATATAAAAGGCTGAAGTTACTGTGTTCTAAGGACTTCAAAATCAAATGAGAAGACTCCGAATTCATTATTAACAAAATAAAAATAAATTCTATGATGTTCAAACTAGTTTCATAGTTCTCTTAAGAACTGGAAGCGTGATGTTACTATCAAATCTGATATCCTGACAGAATTATTTTTTCATCTCTGTTTCTGGTTCGTTGAAGTGATTTCTCTCACAGTAAATTGTAAGAACTGACCTGCTGACAGTGTCCTGTTTATTCCTTCTGGTAGCTGCTTTATCTGATGAAGTAATGTGCTTATTATTACGTTATGTGAGTTAATAAACCGTGAGACTTAATAGAAGTGAATTTTTAACATGCTGCTTTTTTTAATGAATTCTGTATTAATTCCTTTTCCCAAGTAGGAAGAAAGAAGGCAAAAGCAAGAAGAGAAATGCTGTTCAAGTCAAGTTGGGATTGCTGTTAGTAATGATGCCTCCCCCTTTCCCTCCAGGTTGTTTGTATCCGTTCTGCGTGGAATGCGCTGTCCCCAAAGCTGAGTTGTGATAAAAGGCCCCTCATTTTAAAAGCTCTGAATGAACTGTTTGCCCTGGTTCCCTCATTAGCAGTGAATACAAATGAATATGAGGTATGTACTCATGGACTACGGTGAGTATCTTTTGTATATGAATTTTAAATGTGACTTTATTTTTCATATCTGTAAATTGCACCCGATGCCTAATTCAATTAATCCATTAATCATAATGCGCATTTCCACAGTTTTGTAATTTTAACTTGCATTAGTGAATCCTGGGAATTAGGTGAGAAATTCCAGTGCAAGGTTTCCTCTCGCAGAATGTAAGAGCATGTGAATGTGTCAACAGTTCAGACCTGCGCCCCTTCCTCTTTCATAGCTCAGTGCATGTAGATGAGGCTGCAGTGTGTTTCAGGAAACTGCGTCTTGCTTGAACCGCTTATTTGGTTAAAGAAAATCTGAATGCCTGTTTTGTTTGCTTTTATAGAAATTCAAAGTTCAAGTTCTCAGCTTCGTTTGGAAAAACACACAAAACAAGGTAGTGGTACAACCGAAAATGATAATTCCTGGTGTCAGCAGCTGGATATTAAGTTTTATAACTCACTGTGAAGGTTATCAGTGTCAGCAATCTCATTTTCTTATAGAGTTTTCTTCTTGTCATTGACTGTTTAACGCTTTTTGAAGCAAAGTAGTGCACAGGAAAAGTAGTACCTGATAGTCCTAACATCTGTCACTCCCAAGGAGAGTTATAACACAAACTAATTTGACTCCTGTGGTGGACTTCTGCCTTAATATCGTGAAGCATTCTTGGCAAAGCTGCAGCTCTGACAACTAACCTGATTCTTTGGTGGGGTATTGTTACACGGTGGGAATGTTGGACAACCATCACCATGGGATTAGTGAATACAAAATATTTTAGTTTAAATGTGGCTCAGATATTTCTGTATAAACTACCCTCACAGCAGTAATGGAGCGTAGCAATCAGAATTTTTGCTGTCAAGCCTAGATAATTGGTCCTGCTAGTTTGCTTTGTATATATAAACAGTTGAGAGTGCACCTCATTGTTAATTTAAACATTTCAGCATTCAGTGATTAGTGGATAGGCTTCTTGTATGTGGAGTTTCCTGTAGGTAGGAATACCATATGCTGTGCTTGTGATTTTTTTTTTTTTTCCTTTCTGTTAATTTTCTAGGATGCTCTTGTAGCCATTTCAGCCTATAAATCACTCTCATCATTTGGCTCTGAAGACCATACAATTCTTCATCTTCCTGAACAGGTAGTAATTTTGTACGTTTAATAGTAAGGACATTTGACACTTCCATCTGACATGGATTGTGCCCTCTTGGAAGGGAAATGAGGCCTTGTGCCATCTCTACCAGACACCACCAGAGCCTCATAGAAGGATTATGAGCTCCTGATGGTGAAACAGGATGATACTGTATTTAATTGGCATAACTAAGACTTATAAGAGAGGATGGGCACAAATGGAAGCTTAGAGAGGTCTAAGCAATCAGAAAGTAGTTTTTCTTCTTTCTTGAGTTAAATCTGCAGGTTATTTTGGGGGGCAGTAAATTTGCATTTTATGCTGTTCATTTAATGCTTACAGCTGAGTCTTGGCACTAAGCAGTTCTTGTGATTACTGCTTCATCCATTGCAGGCACACTCATGCAATGCTTTTGTTCCTGAAATGGGCAAGTCAGTTTGAAAAGTAGGTGTTGGTTTTAGAATTAAGCTGAAAACTTTGCCTGTGTTTCTGTTCTGAACATGACAGCATTTTGGGTTATAGTTGATAAAGGCAGACAGAGACTTATTGATGTACTTGCTGGAAAGTTTTAGGTATGTAACTTCAGTCTGATCAGTCACTCAGTAACGTTACAAAATGAAAGAGTGCAAGGAGGTGAACATACAAGGTCATCTAAGTGTCATTTTTTTTTGTTTTTTTGTTTTTTTACCATAACCTTTTAAGAGAGACTAGGTGATAATCTGTAGTCCACTGGTACTTCATGGCATAGTAAATACTTCTGTACTTTCTTATTTACTGCATTATTACAAGATTGGCTCCATTTGTGTGTTGGCTGTTATGAAAAGTTTGGAAGTAGCAACTTTAAAATTAATTACATACTTGCTTTGTATAAATAGATTAGAAGAGTTCATCTTAAGCCTGACAGATTAAAATTGTGTTGTGCATAGAAAAGCATAAGATAGGATGAAGGAACATCTCCAAACACTGCTGCAGTACTAAGTCTTTCACAGTAATACATAGCTCTATATTATTAGTGATGTTACTTTACACTTGTTAGAAAATAAGTAAATATGTTTTCATTGAAATCATTCTAAATATGTTACAGTTTTTGAAATTGTAAAAGCTAGTATGGAAGTATAACATCTATCAGAAATGCTCTGAGTATCTTGAAGTGCCAGTATAAAACATTTTACTCTAACTGAAGAAAGTCAGAGTGAAAATGAAGTTTTAATAGTATTAGTTCAGTCTATAAGTGTCGAGATTAATTTTACTATTACAGGTATGGGTTTACATACCAATGTGATTTTTAGCCACCAGTGTTGCCTTTCATTCAAGTAGAAGAAAGCTTTTATTCTTGCAGCTTCAAATTAATGAAATGGAGTATAATTAATGAAGTGGGGAACTTCTCATATTTAGTTAGTATTTTTGACAATTGGAATCGTGAAAGATAGTGAGGATTCACAATTTCTTGCTGACATTTCCTTTTTTTTTTTTTTTTTTTTTTTTAAATCCTTCAGGCACGACCAGAAGTTGATTCACTGAAGGAAGCAGACCTGAATGAAGATGAAGATGAGGAGAAGGAGGAGGATATTTTTGTTCCGGGTTCTTCATATATCAAGCTGTTGTCTTTAACACCAGCTTCTGTTTTAGGAGGTAAAATGTATTCAGTATTTCAGGTTACTTTCCAGATTTATAATCGTAGTGACTGTATAGACATATGGCTTTCTTGTAATGGAGTGTCATGTTTAAGGGCAGCCTTGGTTGTTTTTTTTTTTTTTTCCCTGGGAAAATATCTCACCAAATTACAGGGAAAAAATATAACGAAAAAGTTCAGGGGAAGACAAAATCCTCAAAGGATTTTTAGGAAGAAGGAGGTTCTGATGATGGAAAAAAATTCTTATACAACTTAAAAATCCTTATCTGTCCTATAGGAAAAGCCAGTTGCTTATTATTTATTTCAGATGCTCATTGTTTAATCACTGTGCAACTTCAGTAGGAAGGACTGAGCAGATGTTTTTAAAGGCAGCTCCGTATTTTAGCCCAACTAAAAAAAACCCCACACCCAAAACCATAGTGTTTTACAAACAGAGTATTAATAGTTTTAAAACAATGCTGTATACAAAATCTACTTAATTAATGAAGATATTAGTGCTATGCGTAATTTTAATTTAGTAATGCATATTGATGCTGCAGTACGCTTCAACAGATGGTCTCTGTTGATGCACTTGTTTTGACACCTATGCAGTTGAATTACCTTTAGTATTTGCAATTTGTAATGTTTGCTTGATTATTCTTATTAATGCTATCTTTCACTTCCAGTTACAAGATTGTGATGTTAGTACCTGGACACAGGCTTTGTTATTTCACTGTTTGTTAAATGCCTGGGATCTGGATGTGGGATTGCAACCCGTGAACATTACCATGACATAGTAGTGGTATTTTATAGTATTTTCCTCCAGTGGGAGCTCCTAGAAAGATCTATACATTAAATATTCCATGCATTGGAATCTGGAGTATCTCACCTAGAGAGTCTATACGTGCTAACTAGTAAGTTCTGGAAGGTTTATGGGGAAGATTGACATAACCTACTTGAAAGAGAGAGAGTTATGTATCCAGGCAGAAAACTCAGGCTGCATAATGGATACTGAAATAGGCAACTTAACAGGAAGATGGGAAGCCAAAATGAAATTTAGAGAGAACAGACTGAATAAAAAGGTGTAGCTACAACAGAGTGGTATAAAAACATACACGCAAACAGCTTTTCCACCCGAAATATTCACTGAATAGATTCTCCCTCAGAGGAGTCTTCATCTTCCAACACCATTAGTTAATGCCGAATGCAGAACAGTTGAACAAAAGCTTTAGTGACCACCAGGGGTGGTTGTTGTGGTTGCTCCACTGAAAGGGTATGGAACTGGATTCATGAGACGATGTCCAAGACAGGCCAAGAGCCACGAAATCTCTCTGAATCTATGCTATCTCATGTGCTGGAATCCTGCCATTACACATTATTGAGATTAATTTACTGCTTCCTTACTGCTTAGAAGGAGAAGGACTGAGATGCTTTTTAAGACAACAGTTGTTGTTTCTCTAACTTTCCCCCAAATTCTGTGTTATTGCACACCAAATCAATTGAAACTTAAAAAGGAGGTTTAGCTTGCTGCGTGTGAGATCTCTGTTCTTGGTTTTCCTTGCTGTTTGCTTAAGCTCTGAATTGCTGCTGCTTTTTCTTCCCTCCTTCTTTAATCCTTGCAGAAGGAGGAAAATCTTTAGGTTTTATAAGCCTCTACACGCTTCTTCCTGAAGAGTTGAATACTTAATGCTATGGCAGCTGCAGTTAAAAGGTTCCAGCCAGAAGGTGGGCTTGGTGCTGGCATTACTGTTGAATTGTGGGGTTTTCTCCCAAGTGCCTTCTCCAGCAATATGGGAGGAAAATGTCTAATCTTGCAAACAAATCCGTAGGGCCTATTTCTGCGACAGAGCTGAGGAAAATTTAGTATCAAAGTGGACTTTCTATGGCAGTTGGTTGGAACATGCTGCAGTTCCAATTTACTGTAGCTGAGTGCTTATGTGAAGCATTGGAAGCATTTTAGGTAGAATTTTCTCTCAGACTGAAACTTGTCATTTTAGTTTCCATATTGTGTCAAAGTATTAGAGTCCACAGAGTATCAGAAGGTGTATAAGAGCCTTATTATTTTTTATTTTATTAGTTTTTCATTCTGAATGTCTGAGACTGTCTCTGACTGTAGTCAGAGAATTAAAAATAATTCCAAATAATCCCGTATAATCCTGGAATCACAGAATGGTAGGGGATGGGAAGGACCTCTAGAGATCATCCAGTTCAACACCCCTGCTAAAGCAGGTTCACCTAGAGCAGGTTGCACAGGATCATATCCAGTGGGTTTTGAATATATCTGGAGAAGGAGACTCCACCACCTCTCTAGGCAGCCTGTTCCAGTGCTTTGTCACCTCAAAGGAGAGAAGTTTTTCCTCATGTTCAGGTGAAATTTCCTGTGTTCCAGATTGTGCCCTTTGCCCGCTGTCCTGTCGCTGGGCACCACTGAAAAGACTCTGACCTCATCCTCTTGGTATCTGCTCTTCAGATATTTATAACCATTGGTAAGATCCCCTCCCAGTCTTCTCTTCTCCAGGCTAAACAGACCCAGCGTCTGCTCGTAAGAGAAGTTCCAGTCCCTTATTCATCTTCATAACCCTCTGCTTGACTCTCTCCAGTAGTTCCTTGACTCTCTTTAACTGGGGACGTGGTACTTAAGATGTGGCCTTACTAGGTCAGAATAGAGGTCAAGGAGAACCTCCCTCGACATGCTGGCCGCATTATTCTTAATGCACTCTAGGATACCATTGGCCTTTTTGGCCATAAGGGCATGTAACAAACTATAAAATTCAGACAACAGCTGTTTATTTATTTATATGATGATAGAGATCTCTGCAGCAAAGATGTGAAGAATTCTGTTTCTCTGATGTTAGTTACCTCTTTTTTCCCTTCAAACTAATTCCAAGAATTAAAATACGATATTGCAGCATTTGCTGCATATCTAGGTGTTTCATTACATTTATCCAGATATTCTAGTTTGAATTGTATCTGGCAGCTTAGATCCTTGGGTTATATCTCTTGCCTGAAGAATTGCTTTTGAGTGTCTTGTTAGTATTAATTCCTTTGACATAACTAGCAAGTGCAGTAATATGTCAGGAGTGATATTATCTGTGCTAGGGTGTGTCTGTTGATGGTTACCAGCAGAGGAAGAGCTATACCCTTTTTTAGACTATTTATTCTCTATTGCCATAGCCACGCTAAACAAAAAATCTCTTAGGAAAAACTCTATAGCAGATAGGTTGATAGTGTTTTCATGTCAGTAAATTTAGTTTTGTTGGAAGAATATTTAGTGTTGAGGGTTGGGGACAAAGTTCTATAGTTTCTGTCTGTAGCAGTGTAGTGAAAATTGCTAACTGCGTTCCGAGATTCTTGTTGGTAGAATATTGGCATTACAAGTGGGGAAAAAACCACAGACAAACATATGTAGGTGCCTTTCCTGACATGCTGCAAAAACCAGATTTAGACTGCTACTCCACTCTGAGGTTGAATTGGAAAAAGCATTGCTGAAAATAATAGATGTGAGGAAATTCCAGTATAAAATTGTTTTATTACACGTTACCGTAGGTATTTCTTGGACCCAGAAAAGATGAGTGAATGCCCTTTTGTCTCCTTTTCTCCAGTTCTTAGTCAAAGCAGGACTGTATGTGATTGGGAACTTATATGCCAATGTTTCACTGTATGCAATGTGAAACAGTTGTTATAAATCCTCTTTAAACCAAGTTGTGTAGCAAAAGCACTAAACAGACTTTCAAACATACCAGGTTTGCAAGGTGCCAGTACAATGCTGGCTCTCAGCTGTTATCACATCGAAAGTAGAAGTTTGGCATTTGCCTGCCAGAGCCTGAAGAACTTGCACTGAAGCAGTTTTGCAAAGCTAATAGAAATATTAGAAGTTCATTAAAGTGACAGATATAACAGATTCGGAATTGCCATTGATAAATGCACTAACTGCAATAGGCCTAATAACTAATAATGCAGGAGAAAGAAAACTACCCCAGGTATTTTCACCATATAGTGAGAGCGCAATTCTTACCAAGAAGGTGTCCCTGTCTTGGGTGGAGGAAGAGGAGTACAGCCCGTTGACTGTCCCTCTGAAGTCTTTGGTCTTTTTCCCCCAGCTAGGTATTACCCCTCCTGCCTTTTTATGCTGTAACTGTTTGTCTCTACCTCTTAGGTGACATTCAGCATTATCTGCATGGAGAGTTGAGTAATGTAGTCATATATGTTTAGCATGTACTGCTTTTTACTGTCTAGCATATTGAAGGGTGTGAATATTAATATTAATTTTGCAGATAATTTGGCAAAGGTCTTTCTTAGGCACCGGGACCTTCAACGTTTGTTTGCTTTCTTCTCTTAGCCAAAACAAGGATGTCTTATCTTCACAGGACTCCCTCCTTCAGCCATTATTTATGTCAGCTCAAGGAGTCTCTTCTCCTAGAGATAACATAGGAATCTAGTGCTTGCAAACGTTTTGTCCTTTTGTGCCGAATTCCCACGGTTGTAGTATAACAAATACCGTGCACACATAGATACGTGCATACATGCTACATATGAAAACACAACCCTTTTCTCTAACGTTTGCCTTTAAAGGCTGCTTTAGATTGACTTCACAAATGAACAATAATTCTATATTAATTCTGTATAATTTTAAACCTGATTAGACGATAAAATGCATAGCTTGAGAACACAGAACTTAATAAACAGTCACTGATATGGTGGCAGACATCAGGATAATACTATTCTCTCTTTGTACCCCCTGCTTGCATATTAAGTGGCATATTAAGTTCTCTTTCCATCTACCCTCATTCTTTAAAAAGCATCTGGTTTTAGAGGCATTATTTTTCACTGTGATGGTAAACATCAGTTTTATTTCTCATTGTCCTTCTGTCAGCATGTGCCAGCATTACTGGTGTAACAGTCAAAGAATGCAGTCAACAGCTCAAGGAATAGTTGAAGCTATTTTTCTTCCCAGCTTTAGCATCTGACTTGACTTACTCAAAGTCTCTTGGAGTTGCAGTGGCATGAAGTATGGCTTCAAGAGAGACTTGCTAAGAGATCTCAGTTCTTTGACCTTGAGTTTTCATCTGAATTTGTCATTACTAATTTATCTAAGCATATCTCCCCTGAAGCACAGGTGTCATTTTGGGTTTTCCAGGTTTGTTTGTTTTCTCAGTCATCAGGCTCTGACATTCCTACTTTCCTCTTTCATTTTCTCGTGCTTCATCTAGCATTTGAAGAGTTTGCGACATCACTTGTGAAACAGGAGATGACCAACATGCCCCGTGGTGTGTATCATTCTGCCTTGAGAGGGGGGGCCACACGCTCAGATCAGGGAAAGACCATGGCAGGTGTTCCAAACTTCTTGCTAAAAATGTATGAGAGGAACAAACAACCAGGGATGACACCAGGCCTTGCAGGTAAGCTGTGACTTCTTTAACATGCTTTGACTCAGAGATTTCTATGAATCTGAGGGTGAATCAGTTTAAGAAACAGTGATGCCGCTTGCATATGCTTACATATACTTTTAAATAATTGGCTTTATTAAGTTTATTTTGCTTTGGGTTCTGCACTAACTTCTGCAAGACTCCTGAACTGTTAGCACGCGTGTTGGCCTTGACCTTTCTTTTCCCCTTCCCTCCCTCTTCAAGCTGGCATGTTGTTGTGTTACGACCTTCCAGTCCATATGGGCAAAGATGGCAAACCCATTAATCGCTTTCTGGCCAGCAGGGGACGCAATTTCCAGCAAATGTTGGTAGCCCTCATTCATGAGGTAAGTTCCTGGCTTTTCATCACTTTTCAGAAGTGTTACACTTCCATCCCTGCCTTACTACCTATTTGTTTATGTAACTAGGAATTAGTATCATCTATCAATGGCAAGTATGAATGCATCACAGTTAGAGGTAGTTGCTGTGAGGGACAACTTGATCATGTAAATACTTTTTTGTTAAGTGTTCACTGCTGAAGTACCTCTTCTGAAAACCAGCAGAGTGAACAGTAGCTGACTTTGCTGCTATTTGCCTTGCAGACTGCTATACCTGCCTTACTCTTGTCCTGTGTAACTAATTGTAGGTGAATTGCAGGTCTGAACAAGGATTGAACTCAGGGTGAAAATGGCATCTACGCCTTGCTAAGACTTGCTAATGTATAGTCTCTTAAATGTTTCATCTCCTTGACCTATTAGGCTGACACCACTGAAACCATGCAGTTGCCTTTGGCGTGGTTTTGGAAAAAGGGCATGAAATAACCCCCCACTTAATAATTACAGAAAATCAAGTGCTTTTAACAAAATCTTTCAGAGAGTTTAGAATTACGGTACTCTTCTGTTTCTAAAGATGGTAGATCCTAAAGACCAACTTTGAAAATTTTGCAGACAAGTAAAACAAAATAAGAAATTAAACTGGATCTAGGGAAATAAGTGTTCCTTTCCCAATTTTATGCCAATGAGAGCAGTTACTAACACAAGTGGAAGTGTATTAATCTCTTTAAAGTTCAAAAAATGTTTCTGTTAATAAAATTGTTTTGTATTGCTGCAGAGGTTAATTTATATGCAGCTGAGAGTGAAGTTTCTGTTCAGTGGACAAAAATAAGAATCTATGCAAGAGAGCATACAAGAAAAAAGAAACTTCTATAAAATTTACATTGCATCTTAGGCGGTATATCCAGAAATGAGAATTATGTATGACTATTAAATGGGTTTTTTAAAGATTTTAAATCTTTAAAATATTCTAAATATTTTCTTTTCCCACCCCACTGCAATACCAATTCCTGTTCTACTTTTCAAGGACAGAAAAGCTTAAGTGATCCCATTAGTCCTTTCTCTGTCCCATGTCCAGGCAGTTTGGTGCTATTAAAGATAATTTGATTTTGTACTGTTTTCTACGAAGAATCCTTTTCTTCAGAACACAGGATGGATCTGTGTTGACAGTGAACTGGAACTGTGTAATAAAAGGAGTGTTTTATCTAACATACATGCTAGTTAAAGAAGTTGGAAGAGGTAGAATGAATGAGATATAGGTTGCAGGTGGGAGCATGTTTGGGTCCTGATTTTGGTTTGTGACTGACACCTAACAGAACTGGTACCTATCTGCTGCACAGTTCCTTTATGATGCTAATAAAATTATTGACATCAAATATTTCCTGCTGTGAAATAAGCATAGCACAGAGTTTGAATGGGACGGCTGTATACCTAGGGGTTTTTTTGTTTCTGTTTACAAACTGAGAACCTGGCATGGAACACAGGCGTCTACGGTGGAAAATTCACAGGGCCTATGTTCTGATGCTGTAATGCATCTGCATGGCTCCCTCTTCACTTTGTTGTCACCTTGCACTCCCTGCTTGTTCACACTGCATTTGTACCAGTTCATTTCCTCGATCTCTGGAGCAAATAAGCTAATTTCCTCTCTAGAAAACTCAGCGACAGAGTTTGCCCGAAATTCCAGTCAAGCAATATGAATGTGTACTAATGCTGAAATGGGCTTTTAGCTAGTGCGGTCTTCCAGCTCTGTACCATTTCTCAAACACTTCCACATGCTAGCATACACATAATTTTTTTTTTCTACCTGTCACACAACAGCTCATCATTTTGGTCCTTCTGAACTGAAAAGCCACAAAAGGTAATAATCGTGACTATGGAGACACTATGTAGATCCCAGTAGAAATTAGACCTGGTAGTATAAGGATGAAAGCCAGTCCACACCAGTTGTACTGGGGTATAGAAATCCCTTCCTGGTGCTCTGTTACGAAGGCCTGGTCAACATGGTTATGGAGTACTTCAGATGGCTAGTAAAAAGAAAAAACAAAACCCACCCTTAAACACAGATCTCAAGTATCTAATCATGTATGCAAATTTAATAGATATTTTCCATCTTGACATCTTTGCTGCTAAAGAATGAAAGCAGAAACTGGAGATAATACCCCTCATCATCACAGGAGCATGCAAGTAGATTAACTACTTGGATTCTTCAGTGGAGAGCACGAGGGCAAGTCCACAAGGATATTGCAAAATATGTCAGAAGAGCAGAGTTAGAGTAGTGAGTTATGAATAAAGCGTGAGCTTGCATAGCATCCTGAAAGAAAATCTTTGACTTCTATGTAGTTGCTTTATTCCGTGGGACCTCAATTCAGTGCCAGACATTCTGAAGAAAAACAATTATATTATAATAGAAGGCAGGTAATAAAGTGTTACATAAGCCAAATTACGGTAGGATAAAGATCATTTCTAAACTACTATGTAGTAAATAAACACTTGCTGGTTGCCCTGCTATAGTACCAAATGCAATCTCTGGTTAAAAAATTAAATTATTTTTCTGTGTGTACTAGCATTTATTATAACTTGTGCTTGGCAAATCGTGGGGGTTTTTTGTGTCTGTGCTGGACTGGATGAAGTTAGTGAATACATACCAATGACTGGAGGAAGAAATATGTTATTAAGTATATCAATATTTTACAAAGTCAATTAATTCAAGGTGAGGTAAAACTAAAAAGAAATCCAAATATGTTTGAAATATAAACCTAAACACAAACACATTCAGACAATCCTAACTAGACCGTTTTAGTGAAAAATCGCAGTAACTGTAAAATTTTCATCAAAATATATCAGTATTTCTGTTCTCAGCTTACACTGCATTAAAAGACAGAATTGTGTTTTCTTGCTTTTTCTTCCCTTCTACATAGAGACTGTTGGAGTTAGGATTGTCAAAAAAAAGGTATTTGGGCCTTTGACTAGAAGAGAAGCAAGTCCCTGGGCTCATCCAACCTAATTTCATCCTGTAGTTTGTGTTTAGTCCTCAGTGTTTTTTTCTGAGGAGCTTGAGCTATAAAACTATCAAACAGCAGCGCTGGTCTAAGAAAATTGAGTTCATATAACCTAGGCTCATGTTTTCCCTCCAGTGTCTGTAGGAGTTAACATGTTATTGCAAAGTGATTGCATCAGAATTCAACACAATACATTAAGCTGCTTTTCAGGGTTGGGGTTTTTTTTTTTCTGGTTTAAAATTACCAGAATGGCATGTCTCTGCTACTGCTTTGACTGCCTTTTTTTTTTCTAACTTTTAAGTCACTTTATAAGTGAAGAAGCTTTTCGTTTAAAAGGAGAGTTAAAAATAGCCTTTGAAGCATTGTAGTCAGCATAAAGCTCTGATAAAACTGTGAGGTGGATGTAACACCAGGAAATTACAATTAATTGGGTGATAGTAAGCATCCATTTATTTTATCTGTAAAAATCCCCAGCAGTTGGCATTTTCTTAGTTAGGGATTATCAGTAATCAATGGAATTGCCATACTGGGATAATAACAGTTTTATCTCTTCAGTGATTCAGTGATCTATATTCACATCTGTAGAATATGAACATACAGGTTGCATATCTGCCTCTATCTGCGTATGTTTAGTTGCCATCATTGCACCTGGTTTTTTGAAAACTGGGCCATGGGGAGAGACTTGAGGTGACCAGTTTCATTTTTGTGGTTCTGTGTGTAAAGTGTGATGTCTGAGATTCTGCTACTTGAAAAACAGTTAGATGAAGTATTTATGTAGAGGAAAGAATTTCTTGTGTTTAAAAGTCTATAAAGCATACAAATAACAAATACCTGGGTTTCGCTGCCCTTCAAATCTGACAGTAACAATAGTAAAAAGGTAATTTGTTGTTAAATCTTAATAGGCCAGATTTGTTCTAGCTCCTAGGTGCTCAGAATTCTAGCTGAGGGATTGGATGCAGCTGTAAAATCTGTCAGCTGTAATACCAGGGTCAGATTAAGATGCAGAAGGGTTTTTGATTTTACTTGAACTGGTATTTTATGGGAGGCAGAACACGTGTTCAATAACAGTGGTGTGTTTGAAATACTGGTATTGCTCTTTACTGGTCACTGGTGACTTGAAAGATGAAGATCATCCTTCCCCCAGAAACAGGGATGGGCTGTTTGATTATTAAAAAGGACTTAATAATCTGTGTTCAAGAGGACATGCAAGATACTGTAGTCGTAGTGTTTGTAAGTCACATACATAGAAATGGGTTTTCTTTGTTTTGCCTGTGTGGATCATAATGTACAAGAATTCCCTGAGGTTTATCACAGTCACCTGGTCTAGATTAGCTAAGAATTATCTGTGACTGTTTCAAGTTTTGGAGTCATTCTTCCTGGGAGTTTGTAAGAATAATCTCTTACCAGCTCCACTTATTTCTTGTTATGAAAATGAGTAAGGATGAATAGTCGCTTATGTTCACATCACGTACCCTATGTTTTAATGGCTCTATAAATGTATGTTTGGGATTAAAGTTGTTAGGCTTCAGCTAGCTACCCATCTTTTCCTTCTTTAGTGGATGGGAAGGGAACTGTTCATGTTACCTGCAAAAAGCACAGAGGCAGGCTGCATTTGGCACACAGATGTGGTAAATGGTGGCTTAGACAGTCATAACTGCTGCAGTGTTTTTAAAATAAAGTAGGATGGTCTTGCCTTTGCATGTTTCTCAATACCAAAGTGCTTCCTTTGTAGTGGAGACAGTGCAGCTATTTTTCCCTAATAATTAGTGATACTTACAGACATAATTGCGAAGTCGGGTGCCAGTGGTGAGTTGTACAGTATTAAGTATTGCTTTGCAAATAATAATCATGATAGGCACTCTGTGTACTCCAGAAAGGAGCTTCTGTTGCATTCATTAGATGTGCTGTGATGACATGCCTCTTTGAGCACTGAAGTGGAAAGCCCTTTCTGTACATTTCTTTCCTGGCTTGATTTTGATTTTTGATCAAGAGATTCAAGGGCTTATTCAAACCTTGTACTTGAAGTACCTTAAGATGATAATTGGATTTTCTGGGACAGGATTTGCTGTAGTGTATTATTCTGTGCCTAGGTATTTCAATGGATGTAGTTCAGATCATGAACTACTTTGTGCTGGTTTCCACTGCTGAATTTACTGAATGTTACCTACTCCAGGGAAGAAACAGTGTTCAGGAAGTAAATTGTTGACAAGTTTTTGCTTCTGTCCTTCTCAGCTTAATGTGCCTTGAATAAAGACAGACAATTTTTTTCTCACAAAGGAATGCTGGGGGAAGCATTTGGAAGTGTTTGCATGCAAGTATATTAAAGAGAGCCTCTGAGCAAAATCTGAGATGAAAAAGCTGTTTCATTGATACAAATATGTAGTAGCCTTACATATGAAATCACTGAGGCTGCAGTTTGTATGTTCTCTCTGTGAGATGGGCGTTTAAATACATGTCTAAACATTTCATTGACATATAGGTATTGTCTAAAGCATGTTTTCACAGCCATACATTTGTTAGAGATGAGCTGAATTTAGAGACCGTATGAGTTGGCAGGGGTGTTGAGGTGGAAACCTGTTGTATTTTGTGAATGAACTTCCTGGGATTCCCAGTCTCCCTGGTCTACAGATTTTAAGATGGGCCATAAATATTAGTGATATCATGGTTTCTAAGGTCTTTAAATAGTATTATCTCAATTAGATACCCAGGGAAGTGATAGAAACGTGCTTAATTTCACTGTTCTCTGAATTTGGTTTGTGTGCCCTCTGCTGTCTATATCCAAAATGAAGGAGCAATACACAAAGATCTGTGGCAGCACAAAGGCACCAGTGCTGAAAGAAAGCTCATCCAGATCTTGCAGTGGTGTTTGATTTTTATTGGGAGTCCACTGGAGTGGGGAAATGAGCTTCTGATTTTATTTCAGTTTTCTTTTGCAGTCTTGCAGAAGCATGCAAAACTAGTACCGTGTGTATTCAGAAGTGTTGAAATACAGGAGCACTGTCTCCTGTAGTTTGCCAGCATTTCTGATCTTGAGTTTTGACCAACATAGTCTATGTTCTGTGTCTTTTAAGGGAAACATGTCCTTCTTGGGCATTGATCAACAGGCTCAGACTCCTAGCTTGTAGTTTGTGCTCTTTGTTATTGCCTCAGATGTTAGGCTGCAGCTCTTTCCTGAAGACTGCTTGGCAGCCTGGTCTGGCTGTGCTGCGTCTTAAGAGGTATGGACATGGCAGTGTTTCACAACTCATCGTTGATTCAGAAGCCACTTGAGCCTCCTTCCCTGTGCCTCCGACCTGCCCAATATCTTCTTAACACATAAATTGCGCACTCGGAAGAATCTGAACTTATTGTCAGCGTTGCCTGTGCTTGCTGCTATTAGTTAACCAATGCTTAATGTAGTTGTTATCGTGTGTATCCAGTGAAAGAGGACAACTAAAGACTGCTGGTTTCATGTACTGAAATAGTGGGTATCACTACTATTCCTTTGTGGGATAATCTTCAGCGCTATGTCCTGTCGTTTTCAGTCATAGATGAATTCTACCTGAGTGTTCTATGATAGGTGAAGCTGTTCCATTCCCTCTTGTCTTCCTCTCATTCCAAAATGTATACTGCCACAAAGAAAGTTAAATGATCAAAAGCTGCTCAGCAGTTTTGCTGGTAATCAAGCACATCGACAAATTTTAGATAAGATGTACAATGTGCATCTAGTACGTTCCTGATGAGACCATGTTGTCTAGTTATTTTGAATACAACAATACATCTAAGTGTTTATATTTCCTGCATGAGACCTGAAGTGTTTTGAAGGCCTGCTTTTGCTCTGGTGCATGAGTGTGGATTACGTGGTGAACATCATAGATCACCATGAGACCAGACAAATCTAAATGCACAAGTCTAAAATAGTTGCAGAGGCAAAGGGAAAGACTGGAGTTGCTGCAGATGCCTTGGGAACTTAAGGCAAATAAATCTGACTGGAGCCTTGACTGCTCATCAGCTTGTTGGAGAAATTGATGATCAGTGGTGAGCAGGGTGTGTGAATAAAATTTTGGCTGGAAAGGAAGAGCTGGTGTTATAGTTCTTTTTTTCAGCAACGTGTGTTTGTATTGGTTGTAGTGTGGACCGACCAATCTTTTGATGGGTTGACTTCTAGATTGTATTTATTTGTATAGATGCATTAGTACTTACTCAAAGCTGTTGTTCATCACTGATAGTGGGCATGAAGCTTCAGCACAGTCCTTTGGTTTTTGTTATAAAATCCTTATAAAGAAGGAATATCGACTGCTTTGTGTAGATCACGAAGGGCATAAAATAGAGGAGATGAAGCAGGAAGACTTCGGAAGATAATTAACAGACAAAGGGAGTCCATTTGTTTATCTTGTTTAACCATCCTGTACAGAGGAGGCCAATGGAGCACATGGTAGAGAAAAGATGGGTTTGCGTACCTTGAAGCGTGAGGTGTCTTACATGTTAACAGTGAACTAATAATAAAATAAAACAAATAAAATAAAATAGGAGGAATAAAAAGGAAGAATAATAACCTTCCGGGATTAAGCCCCACAAGATTAGTTATTCTAGATGAGCTTTGCACAAATTTTGATCACAGCTTGCAGGGTTTTTCCATAACACAGGGAGTCTGGTCTGTTCTTTTAATTTAGAATTAGAAAGTGTAGGTCTTAAATGGCAGATACTGAGATATATCCCATCTCACCTCAACCTGACATGTTTGCCTGTATTAAAAACTGATTGCCCTGAAAACTGCTGAGATTAATTTACTTCCAATGGAGTGCAAATGGCTGTGGTGACATTTTTTAGTTTTTTGGTAGAGGCAGGCAGTAGAAGTATTTGGATGGTAGCAAGAAAAATCAGTTCTGTGTGTCCACCATGGAATATGGTGAGATATAACAATGCACACTCATCATTTTAATTATACGGTTTATGTTTGTGGGTCTGAAAACATAGCAAATTAAAAGGAGAGGACACCTGAAGTCCTATGTTACTTTATTACTTTAATAAAATGTTGCTGCAATTAAGACAATCATGAAGAGAGGGAAATGAAGACTCTTCTAACTAGTTGGGATTCACATTTTTTGTGAATTAGTATTTTCTGATTTATGAATTGTGTAGCATGCCAGTTGCGGGGAGAAGGGTTCATATATCATGGAGGACTCTGATGTCTTGCAAAACTTTCTTGGTGGCCTCGAATTTGTGGCCCGTTTTATTTTACTTACCACTGTAATTACTTCATTAAGCTGCCAAAGGCTAGAAAGTGGGTTGTTACTGTGATCACTTGACTTCATTTTTTGTTATTCAGCGTGCTCTGAAGAAGTCTTTTGACTCAGTTTGCTGTGTTGCTTACTGAGCAGAACAACCTTGGGCTCCTGAGGAAAGGCTGTGCATGTACATCAGATTGTGCAGTTGACTGAGTTATTCTTTGTTGCAAATCTATGTGAGATTTTGAGACAGGCAGGGAGACCTGTTGCATATTTCTTTACACTATATTTAAGACAGCGTTGATTTCCTCCTGTTCTAGATTGGTGCTTCCTGGAAAGAACCTTTATGATTCCTTTGGATTTTTAACAATTCCTTTCCTTATAGGAAGTTTGAACTATGTACCTCAGCACAGTGGTATATACCCTAGTCATGGATACTAACTCCTTTTGAATAATTTCCCTGTTTTTAGATAGTCATCCACTTCTATTTAGTTTAAGTGTCAGTTTAAAGCTTTTAGAAGCACCTAAAATTTACAAAAACTATTGCAAACATAAACTATGCTAACATCTTTGTTGTGTACGGTTTTTTTGTCTGCCTGTATGTGTACTAAGTGCTTGTTACCACATAAAATTTCACTGTTCTCTCTGGGATCAATTATATACTGCACTACCTGAAGCAACCAATTTTGTCTGGCCTGGGTAATGAAGTTGAAAAGCCCTGGTAATGAACTTGGTGTGGGTACAACCAGAACGGACAACAAAATACATTATCGTTTTAGTTTTCTACAGACATGCTCACTCCTATGGGCATAAGCAAATGATTTCCTGCAAATCACAGGTTGGAGAACATACATTCTGCATATGTTAGTCTTAATGTAACGGCTTCTACTTTTTCTGGTGTGTTGCACAGGTTAACATTCAACCTTCTGAATGGCACCGCTCCATAATCCTGCCACAGTCTTGGTTAGGATTTATGAGTCGAACCTACAGTGCAGTCCTGCAGGTAATTTTGAGGTACATAATATTGTGTACAGCAATGCTCATTTACATGGTGTGAGTTTTATTTTTACCAGCCAAAAGCATCTGTGCAATTTACAAAAATTTAAAAACAGAGTTGAGGCATTTAATATAAAATTTATAAAAAGGAAATAAAAACGAGTCTTGAATTAATGGCAGCATAATCTGGGATACTACATGGAAGTATAACTTCTGCTTCCAGTTAAGGTTCTTGCAGTCTTGTTCCTGTGTCAACTTGTAGAATGTGTCAGTTAGAATTGTTAGAATGTGAAATTTTAGCTAGAGCTCTAACGTATTATTTTGGGTAGGAATTTTGAAATAATAGTATCACGAAGAAGACAGAGGCTGTCAAGGAATGATTCATTAAATAGAGCTTCTTTTAACCAGTGCATAATGCTGTGAAGCTGTGAGGGACTCATCTTTTAAATTTTTCCACCTTGTCTAATGATTAGGAAATATCTTAAAATCTCTCATTCATTAGGTTAGCTAACCTGATACCTAGAATAACATAGTATCATTTGGTTTTTCAACAGGAAAATGACCTAAAAACCTTCTAACAAATAGCTGCCTCTAGAAGGCTCTCTTTGTGCTACTAGGAGTTTGTGTTTCCAGGCCACATCAAATGTTTTCAGCATGAGCAGCTGAGGTTGCTGAGCAGATTCTAGAAGCTTTGACTGTTCCTTGTTTTGCTGCGCAGCAAAACATGTGTTTCTCTTACGTTTTCAAAACAAGTTTTATGTTGGCTGACAGCAAAATACCAGATTCTAAGATTAGCCAGCCCCATTACAAAGCAAGCATTAGCTATTCAAATTGTAATTTTAGGTCATAACTACAGAGGGGGCCATTGTTGCTTTCATTTATTTACTTTCCTAATTTGCTTCCCCTCTGAGAAAAGACTGGATTTGTTTCTCTCCAGAATTTCATGCCATTTTACAGGGCAACAGAGCCTATTTTTATTGCTTCTGAAATAGGTCTCCCTCCCTCACTGGAGACCTAGTATCTTTACATACTCCTTATGTTTCTACAGTATGTTTATCTGAGATGGCTAAAAAGACTACAGCATGAGTAGTCTTGATAGTACATAGTTCATTATTTCTGAACAGCTTGTAATCATTTCTACTGTTTGGAGGCAGATGTTCATAGCATCAAGTTCTCTGAAACACTTGTGTGAGGGTTGGACAGCTGAAAGTCCTCCTGTCAACTCACATGCTTTATCACTTCTGCCAGTTTGTGCATTCAGCCTGTTTTTGAGACTGAAATCAACCTCATCATGATGATCCTACAGGTCTTGATTTAGTAAAGAACTAAGCCAATGTTTATGTGTTGGGGGAAATTGCAATAGGTTTTTGCAGAGTTTTTTGCACACTTCCGTTTAGTCCCTGTGTTATATATGCTCTTTTAATCTCTGTGGAGGCTCACCTTTTGAATGGCATCAAAGAAGGCATTTACAGGATTGTCTCTCTTCTCAGGTTTTTATGTATGCTCAAACTACAGGCACTCAGTATCTGAAAAACACAGCTTATGTACTTGTATTTTTCACTTAAGGCTTAATAACCTACTAAGGAGCAGCAATTGCCAACCTGAACAAATTGAGATGTAGTTGTGTCAGAGTTGGAGACTGAACACTAAAGTAAATCTACCTAACATGTGTAGATAACAATTGTTATCTGTAATTATGCAGGGAAGGCAGGCGGAGCTGGAGATGCAGTTAAAACGTGGAAAAGAGGATCCCGAAGAGGTGCAGTACAAACAATTTACAGCCTGGCTATGGTAAGGAACTGCCTGTTTGCTCCTGACCACTTGTAATGGCAAGTGAGAGGACAGAGGAGGGCAAGACTTCAAAGCCTTTCATTTTGCTAGCTTAAAGACTGTACCAGCACTAATGAAAAAAAAAAACCAAAACCAAACCCAGCCAAGCACCAGATTCAATGACCAAAGTAGCAGTCAGGGAAGGTGTGAGGAAGGCACTACTGGGTAACTGTAGGGATTCCCATGTGTGCAATTTCACAGGTACCTTCCCCTCTGCAGTGTCTGAAACTTTGTAGCATGAGCAACTGGAAGGAATAGAAAACTTTATTTGCTTTGTGTCGTGTTAAAACAGAAGGATTGTGCAAAGAGCAAAACTTACTTGTAGAGACTAAGTTAGCTCTCACTGAAAATGTCTTGATGAGAGAAATGTAAACTATGGTATGATGTATGTCTTGGTGAACTAAAACACACCTCAGTTCATATGATACGTTGGGTATGTTGAGCCTGAGGATGTTGTTTAAAACCAAGCCCAGTGATGCACTCCCTGATCTGTATCCTCAACTTAAGTCAGCTGAGGAATGTCTTTCAGTCTGTCAGGATTTAACTGTGTATGTGCATGGCCAGGGGGACAAGGTGGGAAGTGGGAGTCTTCATGGAGTGAAAGAACTGTATATCCATGGGCAGAAACATCTGTTTCTGTGCTTGTTCGTTGGTAACAAAGTATGCACAAACAAAACCAAAATGCCCTTTGCCTGTTTCAGTCAAAAAGGCATTACTTAGTCCCACTCAACGGGAATAAAAAAAATCTGTGTCCGTTGTTTTATTCCACCAAAGCCTAGATTAGTCTTTCATAGTAAGGTCTAGAATGATACGGTATTGTAGAAGAGATTTTTTTATGTACTAGTGGCACCATTTTCTAGTATTACCCTCTCCGATCCCTTTCTTGACAGGGTATAAAGAGAAACCATTTTCCAGGTTATAAAAATGCCTTATAACGATGCTACTTTTGCATATTTTTCCTGAACTGATTTCTGCTCTGTATTTCCTAAATAGTGTTAATGTAAGATATGTCAAAAATTATTCAAATTCCCTTTAACCATAGAGAAATGAAAGCAGTAAATGAACTGGGAGCCCAGTATTACCTTTCATGTCTTCTCCTGTTTCCCCTTAATTGCTTGGTGTTTCAGGGCTTTAACTTCAGTATGCATTAAGGATTTGCATCACCCGCTAGGTTTAACCTGATTGTGGTGTAACAATTGTGATATAAAATAAACTTCAGTGTTAATGCTTTGTGGTGTAAGTGCTGTGCAATTTTGTATCGGTATTTGCAAAGTTGGTATAACTGTTTCTAGAGTAGGTGGATTTGAAACTGTGTGGAAAAACGTTGTGGTTATGTAGGAAAGTGTGAGTAGATTTCTTTGAAAGCTTGAGTAGGCTTCTTTTAATATAACATATGGCCCTATTTTATGAGGCATGCATTTTTAGTCTTCTAGTCGTGTTGTGGTACTGTGACTGGAGTGTATAGCTTTCTTTGGGATGACAGTCATAGCCAGGATGGTATTGTATTAATAGTATAGAGGATCTCTTTCCTCACCCAAACCTGGCAATATGTAAGATTCACTGCATCTCTGCTTCTCTCTTGATATGAATGCAAAACTAAACAAATGCAGAGAAATAGTGCATTGTAAAACAACTACAGTAATGTGTAAGAAAATATAACTACTTTTATGTCTTTCATTTAAATGGATCCAGGTTGCTATACTACCCATAGGGGTTTCCAGGAGTATAGTAAGTGTTGGATGAATTGTTGTGCATGTCCATTGTAAAACATTCTCATTTTATTATGCTTAGGTACAGCACAGTGATCTGGAAACTTAAGTATAACAGCTCAAAGCACAGATTTATGGCTATTGCATGCACCTGCATTTTACAAAAAGTGGTGTGAGGTCGAGTAAGAACCCTTTATAAAACATTGATAGTGCACATGAACACAAAGAGATGTTGGGCAGTACGTAAGCACTTTTACAGTTTTAATGCTTGTAATTAACTTGCTAAATCTTCTGATAGCTAGATGAGATAATTGTTAACCTAGAATAGACACATGTAAGGCATAAGGGGAAGTCAGCTGTGTTCATGCTATAGTTTAATGAACATGATGTAAATTCTTTGTTTCTGTTGCAGGGTCAGAGATATGTTGACTGATGTCATCAAAGGTGCTTCCAAGTAAGAGCTGCTAATTTATTACTGATGAGAATGAGTTCTTTTTTTTTGTGGCAGATGTAAGATAATATTGCCTGCAATTGGTTATGTGCCAATGTCATGATTTCACAAGGTTCTTCCCCACCTTGTGCTTTGAGATTTTTACCACTCACTGTTGTGTGTTAGAGTGATGTCTAATGTTTTGATTAAAGCCTGAGTAGTGCTATATGTGCTATTGATCTGTTCTTTTTTTAATTAGCAGACTGCCTCAAGTAGCTTTATTTAGCTAGAAGTTGGCTGATCTTTTTACGGGCTTTTCAAAACCATCCCACTTTCTGTTAAGGGGTCTTACTTGTGCCCAGGTGCCCCCAAAGGCCTGAAATTACATATTTTCAGTTTGTTACAGGCTTGTTTATTTGTTATTAGAACTAGCATACAGCTTTCAGGCAGCAGTGTCTTAATCTTCCTTCATAGGCTGTTCTAGTGTTTTGACTTCTTCCGTTCACTGTCCGCTGGCAACTAGCCTCCTATTTTGCTTTGCCCCTGATTAACCTGAAATTGGCCACTTACACCAGTTTAAGCAAAAGTGTCAGAAATAGTGAATCCTCATAAGAACGAGTACTTAGAAAATCGTTAATCATAAATATGTATTCAGTGAAAGAATCACAGTGATGTTTCACCGACTATTTCAACCTTTATATTCTTGTGAATGTATAAAAGATTAGTCTGAAGTACTTTTGTGAGCTGAGAATTCTGAAGTTTTTAATTAAGACTTCCCATAAAGATTTTAAGTTTTTCCTCTATTACCTTACCACTGTTCAGATATTTAAAATATTCCCAGCGGTTCCATTTTCTTGCATGTTGGTCTTTCTTGGAAGGACTCAGTTAAAGAGGGGTGAAATTGGAAGATCTGTTTGATGTTTTAGCTACTCAGTAAATTACTGTGTTAAGATAAGGTAGTAGAAAGAGATACATAAAGAAGGAACAAAATATTAAACTTTATTTCATATCCTGTGTCTCAGAATTAAAGTTAGGGTTTTAGTCATAGAAGTTAATTAGCAAAACTAGTTGAGGTAGAAGCATTGTCTAATTTAAGAGGAAAGGGTGAATTTTCTTTAGGTAACAGCAGAAGGATTTCCTGTGCATAGATCACTTTGTTTAAGAAAATACTGGTTTTTACTCTGTATTTTCAATAAAGACTTAGACACTACTCTTTTTCCTCCTGGGGCTTGTTAGGTGATGAGTTTTACCTTCATTAAATTTAAAGCATACAGCTTTCATGAATGTGTAGATTTAGAAAATTCTGTTTGAGGTAAAGCATGAAATGTGACCTTTTAGAAGCTGATGATCAACGACAACAGAAGTTCTATGCATAGATCAAGAAATTATTTAGGACAAGAGATGCAGGGAGATTTCAAAGCACTTAACGAAACACTGACTTGTAATTATTTTAATTAATCTTACCTGAAAGAAATTAGTTTCAGTGTTCCAAACAGGAGAGGTCAATGACATTCCACTAAGACCTATGTGTCTAATTTTAAAAAAGAAAACCAGAAATCCAGATAATATTTTTTCATGTAAAAATGAGGTCTTTGGATGTGGAACAAATGCCTAAATTTGCATTTTTACAACAACAGTTGAGGAAGATTTTTTAGAAATGGGAGACTGATGTAGAAAGTGTAGTACAGTGTGTACTGGTCTAGTGTAAGACTGCAAGTGGTCTAGTACAGTTGTGTTGTTCAACTGCTATTGTAAAACAAATAAGAGAGTTCCAGCAGGATTATAGTACACTATGGTTTCCTAGGAACGACTGGGATATTAACAACTATCTTTTCATGAAACCAAACACAGTTTTGTTCTCTCTCTTATTTATAGGTGGCAGAATTTTTTTTAATTGAGTTTTTTAAAAGTAAAGGTTTGCACTGCGGTGCAAGTTAGTGCTCTTTGAAAGCTGTCGTTTTCCATGATGCTGATGTTTTCATAGCACAGGAGAGTAATTAAGAACTTTATTTAATGCTGAGATTTAATGCTGAGATTTAATGCTGAGATTTAATGCTGAGATTTCAGTGATGGCTTTGCTAAATTTACTGGAAAGATCTGTCGCAGTGAAATGGCATCTACCTGTCTAGCATCGCTGTTTGAGCTTTTTGTTTTCCTGTGTAGAGAGGGTACTAGCTAAGACCAGCTGGTGTATTTCTGTGAGTGCTACTTGCTCTGCAGGGTGGCAATCCTCATTACAGTAGATGCAAGCTTGTTTTTGTGTAACTTTGTGTGTGCTAGACTTTAGATAAAAGACAAACCAAAAAAAAAAAGACTGAGACGCTTCTCTCCCCCATTCTTTCTTTAATTCCTGAACGTGAAACGTGATAGACTTCTGCTGAGCTAGAAGACAGCCCAATAAAGTAGCTAAGTTCAAAGGCCTCCCCTCCTGGATTACCTGCAGCATCTCTTTCCTGCATTGAGATTTATGTTTCATTGCCGGCTTTTCTATTATGTTTCTTACTTGTTTGCCTTTTTCTGTCCAGAGACAGCCCGGTGGTGAAAGGAAACTCTATTTTTGCCTTAACTGGTCTTGCAGTTGCTGTAGCCAAATACGAAAGCAGCCTTTCCTCAGACGCTGAAGGAATGCCTGAGGTGAGTTAATCCGGGAAAGAGATTCTCTGCTCTTAGTGGAATATAGTGAAGCAATATGACCAGGCGTTTGTGGGGCCTGTAAGTGAATGTAAAGTACTTCGCATTTTGAAGTTCAAATTTCACCCTGCTCAGTGAATGCCATCTGGTAGCTGCTGTGTGATCCATACAAAAGTAGTCAGAGTGAGTAGGCACCTTCTCACAAGAAACTGTTATGACTAGTCCATTTATCATTTAGTTTTGACAGATGAGATAGAGATATAGTGGACACTGAAAGCCAGCGAGCCTCCTTTCTCATAATTTTTGTTTTCACTGAATTACACCCGTAGTGTCTGGAGGGTCAGCGCTGGAAGGTAAATCATGCTACTTACTGTGCATAAGAATGACAAACTAATTTCGGTCCTGATGGGTCATTGCTGGAACATCAGCTGAATTTCTGTTCAGGTGGGACCTGCATTTAAAGAAATAACGATGAATATTTGGGTTTTATTTTTGCAGACTGAACCTGATTTTCTTCTCACCAAACACTGGATTTCTATGGTCATAGAGACCCTCTTTAGTATTGTGAATAGCCGCTATCACCCTAAAGGTCAAGTCTTCCCGTGGTTCTACCAGGTGTGTGTTGTGATGTTAAAGGCAAGAGAATATATCTGCATTTCATACCTGGGGAGTTTCCTGTTCTGTTTCCCCTGTAGTAATTGTAATAGTACAATCAAAACTTTTCTTGCTTTTGTTCTTTTCATTTCATTGTGTTTTCTGCTTACATTTGGACTTGACTTTAGCTTTTTGTCTTTATTACCAAAATAGTAAAACGTGAGGATACATGAATGAAGGAAATTTTAAAAATTAAAAAAACATTCAAAAAAACCTTTCAAAAAAACCCTAGAATTTTTATGAAACCTGTGAGTGATTCCTTAAGGCTCTGAAATGCATACTTTCTTAAAATCTTTATAGTTACGGAGCCAGTGATTTTTTACTTTGCAATACCTCTTGAACCCCTGAGGGCCAATTGAAGTTGTATCATATATGCTTACAGTGTGATAAGCAGCCTGGAATTCTAGAGCCATGTAAGTATTAGGCAGTTCTTAGGTAGGATCTGGAGATAGGCTGAATGCTCAGGATAGTCCTTAAGGAGTAGTTGTTGCTAACTCTTGACTATCTTTGGTCAAAACAACCAGGTTGGAGTTTCTTTGAGTCACGGATTCGGAAGGGAGCTTGGGTCCTGCAAGGCCAAATACCAGCCCACTGATGTATTGTAGTGTTTTCTAACTTGAACTTCAGTAACTGCACTCACAAACTGTGTTTAGTCCCATAGTGAGATGTAAGCATCAAAGCTGAAAATTACTGATGTCCTGAGTCAGCTCTGTCATGTGACCCCTGTCATCACTGGTAGGGGACATAGATCACCACATCAGATGTAGTGTTAAGTAAATGCCGGATTGGTTGGCGATCAGGAGATTCAGATGCTCACTGGCACTAGCAGTTCTTACCAAGTTGTTTTGTGACTCCTGCTTTTGAGAAAAATGCTATTTAAAAAAGGTGGGTTTGAGATAGAACAATGTGACAGTGTTTCATTTCTAAAATCCATTCTGTTTAAAAGAAAAAAAAATTAAAAAAAAAAGTCTTGTAAAACTCTGAGACACAGAATACAAATCACTGTCTTGCAGAGCACCTTGCATCCTGATGGGTTTATTCTTCTTTTCAGAGTTGCAAGTGGAAATTGTAAATATATTTTAGGGTTTTTCTTAGAATTACATTTTTTTATAAGTAGAGGTAGCTGTATGAATTTTACCTTTCAAAATGGAACGGAGTTAAAGCCATTGGTACAGCATCTTTCTGCTAGAGAGTATCTCTACTGCTTGCCTTGCAAGATCTCATGATACTTTGTCATCTTAGGTGTGGTGCGTTTAAGGTATTGCTTTTTCCAACTCACTAAATTCTTTGTGTGTAGAATAAAGAAGTACATTAACATTATGGCTAATTTCTGTTTGCCTTTGTGATCATGCTGCTGGATATTTTAACAAAGAGAATGAAAACTAAAGTAGACCAATATATTTACGAGCAGACTAGTTGTTAAATTCCTGTTGCATCCTGCCTTGTACTTTATTCACAGTTTCATACTTAACAATCTTATTTACGCTTAGAGATTACATTCTGAATTGCCCTAGTTTTAAGATGGCTATAAGGTAAGGCAAATGGAAAAGTTACCACAAGCAATTCCACAAATTACTGTTTATTGCCAGATTGCAATACACCAGTGTTGTTTTCTGTATAGGTGTTATTTTAAATTTCTAAAGTGCTGAATGTTACTGCCTAGAAAATAATTTTATTTCCCCAAGAGGAAAAGAAAAAAAAAATTTTAAATGTTTTTCTAGAAATCCTATTCAGGTGAAAATACTGCTAGTATTATAGCGCGCTCCTGTGCCGCCACTGCTTTGTCTCTCCTGGTGCCAGTTTTCACTGCGTCATGCAATGAGAAGGTTGAGGAGGTCCTGAGTATGCTGACTGACAGGTTACCTGGGAAACGAAATGCTGATGAGTCTCAAGCTGTTCAAATCCATATGGGCCTTGGTTTGGGGATGTTTATCTCACGTTTATATGAAGAAAAAGTCAGGTAAGGATTACCGTATGTAGTGTAAGTGTGCAAATAGCTTCCTTCTTTTTCCTGCGTGAGGCTCTACATTCTGAGGAATTAAAGTATTTACAAGTCACGGTCAAATGATTCTTGAGGAGCTTTGCAATGTTTCTGGATAATTTGGATTATGGATATTTTGTCATCCTGTCAGGATGAATTACTAATTTTCATAATATCCTAAGGTACATAAGCAAAGCAGTCAACTAGAAGAGTCACATGTTTTTAAAGTGGACCAGCTGCTGTAGGAGACTTAACTGTAAAATAATTCACAGTTCTCCTCAGTTCCTTTCTAAGTGGTGCTCTGGACACTGAATAGTGTCCATGTTTATCACTTGAGTTACACATACAGGGGTGGAGCTACAACAGAAGTAGTGTAATGGGCTGTCTTTAAGGCGTGCTATTGCGTTGCCAGCAAAGGGATGTTCTGAAGTTGGTAGAAGATGCCGCCTTTACAGAAGGGCTGGCCTCAGTTGCAAATTTCTGATAATTCCAGAGAAATTAAGAAGCAGGTTTAGCTTTATACTCCTCCAGCTTCTTGACTACTAGGGATTCTGTCTGCCTGTATACCCTATAAATGTTTAATTAGCGCACAAGCACACATCACACAGATTTGATGGTCAGTTGTTAATCTGTTCAGTGAAGCTAATGCTTCCATCTCACCTTGCAGCTTCTGACTCAGCCTCATAATTTGGGGATGGACTGTCTCTGGATGATCAGTCAGTGGTGACAAGTGAGCTACACAGTAGGATTAAAAGGCTTTTAAAGAGAATGGCATCAAATCAGCTTGGCATTTTTGAGTATTTGAATGTTTATTTTGGGTTTGGGAGTTTGTTTGGCAAGGGGTGTTGAAATTAATAAATTTATCTAAAAAACTAATAATTTACAAAAAAAAAAATCTAAAAAACTTTAGGAACTGTATCAGTTTCTACTTTTCCACAGCCCTGCATAATTTCAAAGCTTAATCTCACACATTGTTCCAAGCATTGACTTGCAACAACAGCAAAACTTGTAGGGATGTGGCTATAGCTAATACAAAATCATTGAGTTGGTTTGCATTAAAGGTGTCCTGTTCATCAAGAAAACTGTGTACATGTTTTTTAAGAGGGAAGTTCATACAATGTCTTTGGAGTGAGATGTAAATGTTTCCTTTTTTATCAGTAAATTAGACTAAGAGATGGAGAGAGAGAGAGAGATATGTGAAACTAATATCTTAAGATGTCATGAGTTTTCAACTTACAAATAGTTACAGGTCTAGCTGAGATCACGTTCTATCAGTATCCCTTTCCTGCTGTCAGGTGTGTTTTACAAATACTGGGTGCTGGGTTGCTTTCTGAGTGTTGTAGCAGAAAAATAGTTGCTACTTAAGGACTGAAAATGTTTTTGTTATTTGTATATGAGTATGCTTATATGAATGTGGCACAAATGACAGTTCACACAGTTATTGCTTACAGATTAGAATGAGAACCTGTTACAACAAGAAAAGAACTCTGTTCTAGGCATGTTCAGTCTTAGCAGAAGAGTTTATCCTATATGATTTAAACAGCAGAGCTGTGTTTTCGATTTTTTTGGTTTCTATTTTATTTCTGTAGTGATGTGCCTGGTCAACAGATGAACTTTGCTCTTATGAAGTCCCTAGATGCCCTGGAAGACTGCTGCTTTGACACCAGTCTGGAGTACAAGTGAGTTTCCTTCATTACTGATGATATTTTATTTTGAGCTCCAGGTTTTTCATGCTTTTATTCCTTAATTCTACATAGAAGAGTGTGAGGATAGGATAAGGAGACAGCCTGTTCTGACAACAGGAGAGGCTGTTGGGTGCACCCAAGGCCATCCCTTCTCACAGGTGAATGCACTGTGGTCCCATGGCCTCTGCTCTCAGGACAAGGGATCCAGCCTTACTGCCTTGGTAGCTTCCCATTAAATTCTTCCAGTTTTCTTGGTGTCTTTCCTGCGTTCAGAGCAGTATTCCAAGTGTGTTGGTGAGCACAGAGTAATGGGATGGTCCCTCCCCTGGGCTGTCAGGGCTATGTCCTGCTCATGCTGCCCACGCATTGCTATCCCTCATCACTGACTGGTCTATGTCTGGCCCCAGCACATCTTGCTGCCCACCAGCGCCCAAGGCTGTCCTCAAGACAGCTGATGCCCAGCCCCTCTGGTCACAGCTAGTATGTAGCCAGGTGCAAGTGAGTTGATGCTTGTTGAATTTCAGTCTGTTCTTGCTGGTTTATTCTTCTGAGTACCATCTGTTCTATGTGAGTGTGTCCGTAAATAAATATATGTATAATACTTTATGTATGAACATACATATGTGTGCATATGTCTAACACATGCACAGTTCTTTCCCTGTAGTCCCTGGTGCCAGGTGAAAAGAAGCAGTGGCCACCACTGCTAATCCCTGCCAACCCACATATAAAAGCCTTGGGCCTGTATAGAGAACCATACAGTCTTGCTCACAGGCAGTGGGAAGGTACCAGCAATTCTAGGAGCAGGGCTGTTCATCTTACTTGCAGGTATTCATTAATGAAAGAAGTTTCTGCGAGACCTTCCCTGGTGCTCTTGGGTGGTTGCCAAGGTGTTCAGTGAAGTCTAGCTGCTTCTGCACTGGAGCATCTCACTGGAGTGTGCATGTGGGCACAATGCAGTGTGAGCTTTGGGAGCAGCTTCCTCACGTGGCTTATTGATCTGGGAGATCCAGGTTGTTAATTTAACAGCTGTGGGTGGCATGTTGAATTCTGAGTAAAGCAATTGTATTTCATTTAACCAACTGACATTATGCCTCAACTGTCCCAAAATGAAGAGCCACCCACTAGTAGGGCAAGAAGTAATTGAAAGCAATTACTAGCATTGGCAAACCTGGAATGATTGAACAATAAAACACTTGTCAGCTGCCGCTAAACAACTAACCACATAGTATGTGTATTCCACAGTAGTCATTTCCCTTTTATGTCAGGGAAGGAACTGCAGTATCTTTAGTTCCTCAGTGTGGGTGCATAGGGTTTTATTTGGTTTTGAACAATACTCTGCCCAGCTCATCTCTGTTCAGAGGAAACAGAGCAATAATTCCTGTTTGCCTTTGCCCTCCTCTTCTCCAGTGGACCTTCTGGAAGGCTGTGAGGGGCCACACTTGCACACCATTGGACTGTGAACCTGTATAGTTTAGTCAGGATTTGGGTCACCTCTGGAGTGGCACAGGATGAAACACATGGTGTGCAGGGGGACTGTGTCACCTGCATCCCTGTGTTACACCTGCTGCTGCATGTTTGTGCAGCCTCTTGGCTGGAGATAAAGGCCTCACAGAAATGACAGACTTGACTGCTCTGCCAGAAGAATAAATAATGGCAAGCAGAAGAGGGAAGATTGAAGGGGGATAGTTTTTTATGCTGGGACTACTATTTTTTTGAAGGTTAATGGTAAGTTGGTGTCTAGTGTGAGCATTCTTTGTGAGCACAGAAGTAATGGAAAACTGTAAATGTTGCAGATTTGTCAAAGTTTGGCACTTGTCCATGTTTAAGCTGCTATTCCAGAGCAGGGCCTTTCCAGCCTTTTCATCTGGTGTGATAGGCAAGTCCAGCTGGGGGGTGTGGGTGCTACACTGACCTTGTCATCAGCGCTAAGCTGGCGATTCTCCTTTCCCGTTAAAGCAGGCTGCAGGTGTTCTGAGAGTAGCCGTATTATGCGGGAC
>NW_010400133.1:0-214 GCF_000710305.1 Buceros rhinoceros silvestris
CCCTCACTAGGGGGCTGTGCCCGCGGCTGGGCCCCAGCATCCTGACGGCACCTTCACAGGGGCTGGGTGCTCCCGTGGGGCTGGCGCTCAGCGCTCAGCCGCCAGCGAGGTTCATGCTGGCCGGGGATGGGAGAGCTGGCACAGCACGGCGTGGCCCGGACTGGCATGGCACGGCACGGCACGGCGTGGCACCGCGTCTTGTACACTATCCACG
>NW_010400133.1:527-753 GCF_000710305.1 Buceros rhinoceros silvestris
CTCGGAAGGCCTTGGCAGGGATCAGCAATTTCCTGTCCCGGGGGGACAGTGTTAGTCATGGCCAGCTGCAGGCAGTGCCACGTCCCTATGGCCAACTGCTCCCACTGCCCCCAGGTCCCCAAGGATGTGGCTGCTGCGGCTCACCTGGGTGCTGGCCCTGCTGGGCATCGTGGCTGTCTCCGGCTCCAGCCCCAGTCCCAGCTCTGGCCCCACCGTGCCACCTCCG
>NW_010400134.1:0-2919 GCF_000710305.1 Buceros rhinoceros silvestris
ATTGCTTCACTGCCTCTGGTTTTGTACTTGAGGCGCCTATCGCCATCCATGTGGCCTGGCCAGCACCGTCTGCTGCAGGGCTTCTCGGCTGGGCGTAGGGATGGCCCACACCAGACTGCGCTCAACCAGCAGCCCCCAGTGACGACTGACATTGCGCTGGCCTCAGCTGACCCCTTTTCCACCCCGAGCACGGCTTCAGCTGCCACCACTGGACTGTAACGTGGAGCTTTTCAGCCAGGAGACAACCACCAGCTCTCTTTCCACAGGGAGATCTGGAGAGGACGCTAAAGCCCCCAGGTTAAACAGCTCCAACACGTGGAATGCGACAGGCGCATCGCAGTCCCTAGCGTCGGCACACGGGTTTCCCAGCAGCTTCTAGGGCGCTCGGTGGTTTCCTCCCACACACAGCACAGCTGCTCCTGCTGCTCAGAGCAACAGGAAGACGGGAGCAAGCGTTCCACAGGTATTAGGGGAGGGATCATCTTAAGCCCTCACGAAGGGAGCCAAAACAAGCTATGAAAACCCTGAGGCAGCTCACACTGATGCTGTGTGAGCTGCCCAGCAGACCCGAAGGCCCAGAGTACTTACTCTTGCTACTGCTCTGTCAGAAAGGTACCCAGCAGCGATGCTGCCCACCAGACCCCCGATCTCCAGGGCACTCATGTAGGAACTACCTAGAAGGTGAACACAGCAAAGGACAGGCCGTCAGGCTTGGTCACGACAGCAAAGGTGCTGGTGCTTTAGATCACGTCACTTTCGAGCTCAGAGCAGCCGTGCTGGATGAGACCCTCCAGCTCATCCTGAACAGGAGCAGCCCAGCTGCCGGCCCCGGAAGGGCCCTGGGGCACTGGGTGCAGGCAGGAGCTCCGCTGCTGAGGGATTTCAGCCACTCTGCGTATCCAGATGGACAGGCAGAGGCGGGCAGACAGGCCTCTCAGGTGGAGGTGCCGGTGCCCTGTTCCTGCACCCAGCGGAGCTCCGGGCAGTCACAAAGCTCAACAGGACAGCTCTGCTCCTTACCCACAAGCACGGACTGTCCCCTCTCCTGGATCAAGAAGAGCTGTCCCCAGTCTGTGCAGCACGTTTTCACTCCAAACACCACCAGGTAGCCCGTGGAGAGCACCCAGAGGTACGGTGAGAGCAGCAGCTCTGTCAGCGTGCTGCTGTCGCTGGAGGAACCTGCAGGGTGGATCAGAGGAGAGTTACTATGCTGGAGTGTGCAGGGATGTCCTCGTGCAGGAAGGTACTCATAGCTCTGGCAGCGAATGACTTCACCTCCCCCTTGTTCCGGATTTCCAGGATCTTTTCTGTCAATTTATCCCACATTCATTGCAGATTTCAAAAGCATAATCAAAACACTACTCCTAGTAATTTTCTGCATCGCGGCTGCCAAGAAGTATTTCACAAAGGCTGTTAAAGGAAATTATCTGCTCCTCCGGATTTTGTGCTGTGCCTGTGAAAGCCGCTGCGCAGACCCGAAGCTGCCGACTTTCAGGTGCCACATCAACTTCTGCATCAGTCTCCTGGGAAGGCCTACGAGAGACCCTCTCCAGAGAGCGCTCTGGGGCAGCATCCCCCGGAGAGGGCTCGAGTCTGGCAGCACCAGTGCCGCAGGACACGCCGATTTTAACACCCTACAGCAAAGCCGTGCTGCAGTGCCCCTCTGCCTGCTCTGCTTCCAGAGGAGGACTGCGCTCCCTGGTCTGAGCAAACATTTACTGACCAGAGCTCCCAGGTTAGGGCAGAGTCCACCACAAACCAGGGGTCAGGAGAGCCCATGGCACGGTGAGGGGGGAGCTGCCTGTCCTCTGCCAGTGCGGCGCAGAGAAGGTCGGGTGTGAGGAAAGCCTCCCCACTGCCAAGTTTTCTCCTCTCTCCGGAACCCCAGAGACTCAGCTCTCACGAGCAAGGCAAACAAAGCCACAAGAGAACTGGGGCACCGTGAGCGGGGCACGGACGGAGGGGAGGCGGAAGAGCCGGCCACGAGCGTCCCAGCGGCTGCTGGCGTCAGGCTCCTCCACGGCGCTTTGCTGTGGTGGCCTCCGAAGGCTGCAACACCAGCCCCTTCCACCGCAGTGGCTTTGGTGTATGCAGCACTTCACTTGATGAGGCAGCCCGACCACCGCCAGAGCAAAGCTGCTGGAGACAGCCCCCGATGCCACGCAGGGGTTTTGGAGGCAGGAAGGACGGGGTCTCGGTACACCGGGAGTGACGTCTCTGTGCCAGAACAGCGGCCAGAGGCACCACGCTGCTCCCCGCCCACCACAGAGCCTCACGCTCACCTTTCTTCCCTTTCGTGGGTACTTGTTCGATGTTGGGCAGCCCAACGTCAGCCGGCTCATTTTTAATCAGGACGAGGCAGATGAAGGAGACGACCACGCAGAGGAAGCCAGAGAAAGACAGAGTCGTGCGCCAGTCGTAGTGCAGGGACACGAGAGCGGCCACGATGGGGCCCAAGCCTCCAGCCAGGTTCATGCTTGTCGACAGGATTGCCCACCATGTCCCAAACTGGGAAGGCTCGAACCACTGTGCGACAGAGAAACGGCGCGAGGTCTGAGGAGGAGAATGAGGCTGCACCCGAACCCCCTCAGTCAGGGCCCATGCTGCGGGTCAGGGGAGCGCCCGCTCTGTGACACCTCGGTCAAAGTGGACTCCGAACGGCAGTCGCTCAAGTGTCAGCGCGGGGGCCTGGCAGGTGCTCGCAGCACGCGCCAGCTCCGAGTTATTTCCATGTATGGACTGTGAAACCGAGACACGGGCCGGGAGAGGCAAATTTGAGAGCGTGCGGCTCTGTGCCCTGCCTTGCCGGGAGCAACGCTGTCCTGGAGAGCTCTGCTGGCACGGCCCCGCCAGGGCAACACAGAGGGTCACGGGGCAACTGCGGGACGCGCCGCTGCATTCGGGGCTGGGCAGGATGGG
>NW_010400134.1:3075-4012 GCF_000710305.1 Buceros rhinoceros silvestris
GCGCGTCAACGCGCGCTCAGAGGCAGCGCCGCCGCCTGGGTGCTCATCTCGGAGCTACGCTCACAAGCCTCGTCAGAAAACGCCCCGTCTCCTCCGGCTGCGCCGTGGGCCCTTCCCTTCCGCACACAACACCCCGGACAGGCCTTGTCTCAGCAGCGAGGAGCCTCACCTTGCGCAAGGGCAGCGCCGCTGTTCACCTCTCCCCGTCCCGCACGTACACGCATCACTGGACTTTACATCTTTCAGGAAAGGGGAACTAACCTCCTTCCCCTCGTGCTAAGGCAGAAATCAGCCTGGCTGCTTTAGATCCTCACAAACGCCGAACTCCCGCAGCCCAGGGGCTCGACTCGCGCTGTCCCTCCCTGCGTGACCTCGCAAGGGCAGCGCCGCTGTTCACCTCTCCCCGTCCCGCACGTACACGCATCACTGGACTTTACATCTTTCAGGAAAGGGGAACTAACCTCCTTCCCCTCGTGCTAAGGCAGAAATCAGCCTGGCTGCTTTAGATCCTCACAAACGCCGAACTCCCGCAGCCCAGGGGCTCGACTCGCGCTGTCCCTCCCTGCGTGACCTGTTTTCATGTGGCTCGGAGTGTCCTGGGCACGCAGTGGGAATCTGCTCACTGCCCCCTGCCCAGCAGCAACCCGCCGCACTGGCAAAGAGACACGCAGAGCTCCGGCTTCGCGCGTAAACACTGGTGTCCAACCAAGCACTGCTCTCACGGGGACGGGGTCTGCCACCAGGAGACGTGACTCACTCGGCCAGGCTGGAGCTGAGGCACGGGAATGCGAAGGCCAACAAACCCTTGAAAGTTTGCTGGAACAAACAGAACCTCGTGCCCCGAAACTCGCTCCGCAGGCGGGAGAGAGCCCTTGGTGTGTGGAGGGCAGGTGAGCTGTGAGCTCCGCTGGGTGAGGAGCAAGCGCTCCCGCAACAC
>NW_010400135.1:0-6573 GCF_000710305.1 Buceros rhinoceros silvestris
GCCTCAAGGAGAGCCGTGAGCGTCCCCCCTCACACACGGCGCTCCAGGCCCTGAGCAGCCCCAGCCCTCTGTTATCAGTGGAAATGTTGGTATTTGCAGCTTCACCTGTGGTAACACACTGCTAATACCGGACCTTCTGTGGCTCTCAGGTGTGTTAGCAGCTCAAGGTGAGCGTTATTGGTGAGCGGGGGGTGGAGGGGGCTTGCTGACATCCCTGCAGCGTTCCTGCCTCGCCTGCCATGAGGTCCAGCCCCTGCCCCCCGCCGAACGGCACGACTTTTTTGCCCGTATCTCATCGTCCAGCTGTCTGAGGCATGTTTCTCCTCCTAATTCGCTTTCCATGTGGGGCTCGCACACTAGGAACACCCTGGCTAGTTGTGGGACACAGGTGGTCGGTTTTTAGGCAGAGGCAGTTGGGATCATCACCTGGTGTAAAGCAGAGCGGCGCTGTGTGTAGAGGGGTTTAGCCACCCCGGGGCAACGCAGGCCGGGGCTCCGAGATCACTGCTTGGTGTAGATTATGATTCCGCACCGAGTTACCATCGCTCAAGTTTGACTGCTCTAGTGTGGTGTTGAACAAAGCTTTTATTCAGAGTTAAATGTTTTGAATTTTTCAAATCTTTTATCATACGTGTGGAGAGAAAAAACACTCTACATGCACTAACTAGACTAGGAAACAATTCTGTCAAGTCTTATTTTGGTTTTCTTAGCTAACATGCGACTGCTACTGTGATTTATTGTTTCTCCTTTTTTATTTAAAAACTCGCAGAAGGCAGTGTTTCTGCCATTTCACTTTGGGGACTGTTTTTAATAATCCTAAATTGTTGCTAAACCTCCTCCCCTGGTTTTCTGAGAGGACATTATTCTTTGTCCTTTACTTGCAGAAAGAAACGTTACGGGGTGGGAGGAAAGGAATGGGACATACACAGACAATGGAAGGTTGCTTTGTCCTCTTTTTCCTTTGTTTTTGCCTGTTGGTGGCTTCAGGGTTTGTTTTTTTTCTGCGATTAGGTGTGGGGTTTTTTCAGCTGAGGAAGGGCAGCTGGTTTCTGTTGGCAGTGAGCCCCCAGGAGCTATTTACCTCAGCTGCTTTGCGGAGAGCTGGTTCGGAAGGGTCAGAGGCCTGTTAGGAGAGGACAGATAAGGCAGCTTTTCATTGTGTGAAGGAAAAGATATTGATAATACTTTCAAAATGGTAATGCCTAGGCTTTGAATAATTTTTTTTCCTGCTTTGAAGTATCTGATCAGATTTCTGAAAGTAATGGCTAAGGTAAATATACTTTTGAAGACAGTGCTGTGGTAATGGACTTTATTTTCCTGGTAAGTTACTATGTCTTGAAAAATTAGCTAGGCTATGCCTTTCACTGTCTTGCAATTTTTTTTTGTAAACAAAGCTATAGCGTGCATATTCAAGAAGAAATAAACATCTTTGAAAGATGGGTATGGTATAAACCCTCTGGAATATATTATATATTCAGTCTGTGATTCATTTTAGTAGAGCCTGAGGAGTCATCTTTATAGCAAGAGTGATTTAATCTCTAGGTAGAAACAGAATTTAGATATCATAGCGTTTGTTATTTATTAGTACCATATGGCTTGATATATTTGTGTATTGAATCACTTGGTGATCTTGCATCATAGATACATATTTTGTTCTTAAAGATTAATAGAGAGTTGGTGGAGTCCTGGATTCACGATGTGGGTGTTTAACAGTGAGATGGTAGGAGGTGGTCCAAAGTAACATGGTTAGTAGCAAAACAGACTTAAAAAAGTCTGTCTTATTAAATGACTGGTTAGTTCTTCGAATGCCTTTAAACCTAACAGGTATCCTGTTTGCTGGTTAGGTTTTTTCCTTAAGCTGCATTAGGAACTTACTAGCAAAATGGCTCCATTCAGTGCTCTTCGCATCCGTAAATTATTTTAATGCAATTACTCATTAGTAGTTGCAGATGTTATAAAATATTTCTGACTCCAGTACTTTTTGGCAGAGGTTCTGATACATTTTCTTAGCTTTGTTGATATCTGTCTCTTCTGTCTTTTTTTATATAGGGAAACATTTAAAGGACACTTACAAATACTGCCTGTGTCTGAAAGCAAAATGGTAATGAATGTTGTTCAGGCAAAAGCATTCAGTCTGTCTTCTGTAGTCTTTGCTTTTGAAGATGCATCTGGGTGTCTGAGCAACTCGCATGTAAAGCGTGCGGAGCGCAGTGGCTCCGTACATCTGTGTGTCGTTGTCTTGGATGGGGATGCAGGCAAGCCTAATAATGGGTAAATGCATAAAGAAAATCTAACCATAGCCTCCTACTATAAAACCTGCCCCTAGAGATCAAACGACTTCTTGGCTCTCAAAATTCCCTCTGTTGAAGAACTGTAGAAGTGTTCCATCTGCAAAGAAAGATGCTCACTTTCAATAGAATGTGGTTGGAGCCTGATGTTGTTCTGAACCATAAAAAGCCTCCTCAAAACCCTTAAAAAAAGAAGTAATCCTGACCAGACGTTGCTGCCAAGTTACTATTTCCAGACAACAGTGAACTGCTGAAGTTCGCCTCGCTAGAGGAGGTTGTTGGCATGAGCTTTTCCAAACCTGTGTGTGACACCAGGGTTTCATGACCAATAAGTCACTTAGGTCTGCAAATTACTGCAGAAAGTAGCAGTGTTGTCTTTGTCTCATAATTTTTGACTCTGGTGAGCTGCAAACTGAAAAGGGGTTTGGTTTGTTGTTTTTTTTTCCAGTTGTCGTACAGATTTATGTTTCAGCCAAACTAGGAGCTGTATGTTTGTTAGAGTTTATGCAAGAAGCAGCAGGGTTGCCTCTGTCACTGCTGCCTTTTTTCACTGGTGTGTTCTTAGGTCAAGTTAAGTCAACTGCTGCTTCAGCTTATTTTTAACTGACATTACTTAGCAAGTGTTCACATAATGAGGTTTTTTGGTGGGTAGGAGTAGATGCTGATTTTTTTCAGCTGGTGATTGGTGTTTGTGAGGCCTTTCATTGACCCAGTGTGGAACTGGGATGAGATGCCTGCAGATGCTCTTATATGCTTATCTCAAAAAATTTTGCAAATGGAGTAGTATGTAATTGTATTGGATGTAGTACTGCAATTGTATGTAGTACTGCAATTATTATATCGTTTCTGAGTCGAAAGAAGAAACGGTGCTGTGTAATTTGAGATTTATAAGTGAAAATAAATACTAAATAAATACTGTGTCTGTTTTGCAGGAGTATAGTTCTAGAAAGCCTGGATGGAAAGATGGGATCTGTTTCAGATGCTGCCTGTGTGAGACTGTTGTTTGTGTGCTTTTGTTAAAGGTAAGATGCTTGTCCAAGAGCGAGAATGTGTTTGTGAAGTTGATGTGTTGACGTGGCCAAGGGTCAGTCTGAAGGGAGCTGAAGATTCAAGCCAAGTCATCAATGGAGATTTGGATCATAATCTATCATAGTTTAGGCTTTTCAGATAAGAGCAGCAATTCTCCTTTTGTCATGGTTTAAACACAAGCTTGTATATGTGAATGGTTTTATTTTTTTAATTACTATGGCTGGGCATACTTAATGGAAAAAAGAGTTCTAAGAAAACAATAAAAAAACAATAAAAAAACCTGCTAAATTTTCCTGCAATGTGCTTATGTTGAAGGGGGAAGGAAGTGAAGAGACATGGATAATATATGAACCTACTATATGTCCTTGATGTGGATATTAAAGGAACCGTGGAAATAGTTTATGGGGAAGTTGTTGGAGGCTTCTAATTTTAAATTCTTAGCAGGAAATCATTAAACTGTAGCGGAGCCAACATAACAGACTGTTGCTCTAAACCAAGAGCTAAATGCAGAGCATTCACATGAACTTGTCAGATCTTTTTTTATGCCAATATCTTGTTTTTTCTTTCATGTTTACTGCAGCCCAGATAAATACAGTTTCATTTTTATATTCCTCATATTGGTTCATTAGTCACATTCTGGATGAAATATTAAAGCAGTGTCAGACCTCAGGGAACATGAAGAAACTGAGAATATACCTCCTCAGACCTGCCACGGGCTAACTGCTTGCGTGGTCAGGTCCTGCACTGGTTAAGGAAAAACCTTGAAAAATGCAGATAAGGTTCAATTTCATTTACTTTTTTGATGTGACATTCTCCTGCTCTATCTGAGCCTATCGCTGGGATGACTGACACCTTGCAGATAGGTCATGCAAGAGCCCTAAGAGGTATTGTCACCTTTGGTCACTGTCGGCTGGGCTGGGTGAAGCGGACTCAAGGGCTGGAGGAAGGAGTGAGATTGTTATGTGGCTGGAAGCCCGCAGACAGGATGGTCAGTCACCCAGCTGAGCTGAGGAGCTTTACCAGGGAAGGCAGCTTTAAGACCGGGGCTTTGCCAAAGCCGGGTGGGCAGTGCCACTTTGTGCTCTTCCGTGATTCCTAAGTTTGTGCCCTGGTGATGAGCTTTTTGTGTGTCTGAGCTATTGACAATTTTATACTTTTCATCTTCCTGGCTTTTACAAAGTGTAACTTCGTGTTACTTTAAATACCATATGCTACTTCAGAGGGCAGGGTGCTGGACTGGTGATGTGGAATTCAGATGAAGTTGAAAGTACTTGTCTCAGTTCTTTCTACTGTCTGACGAGGCTGAGGGAAAGGAGCACTCCTGTGAAAAATGTTAGTGTCCGTGTGAGCTGCCTTCCCTGGCACTCCCGCAGAGGAGGTGGACTTGTTCGTTCACTCAGTCAAGCGTAGGCCTATAAAACGTTTAATTTCAGATGCAGTACATCGGTGCCCAGTGTTTTCCTCTGTCCCCGCTGCAGTGTTCCTCCCCTTTCTGCAGTGTTTGAGCTCCGGGCACCTGACCCGGTGCATCTCATTCCCCTTGTGCCTTTCTTCTTTTGGCTTTCCAGCCTTTGAGCCTCAGAGATACCCTGGTGAGGTTACAGCTAACAGACTGCAGCAGCCAACAGTAGAAAGTAATTCATGAAAGTCCTGACACTTCTGCTGTCAGCAAAGCCAACAGATTCAGCTGGCTTTAAATTACAGCAGCTCAATTGGTTTTGGCTAAAGATCAGGTTGTTCTTTTTTCAAAATTTTTTTAAACTACAGTAAAAAGAAAAACTAAAACCTTTTCATCATCAAGAGAAATTGTGGCCTTCAATGTTGAGAAAAGAAGATTTGGATTAGCTGTACCAAACCAAGCAATAACACCCCCCATACAGCCGCCCTGCAATGGATTTGTTTCAATGCCTGCTAGCCCAAATGAGGATAAGCTGTTGTCAGGGTCCAGTAAATAGCTGATTTTATTTGCTTTAGAAACATTTTACATAAATTACTGTAATTTTTATATAAAAAAGCTTTTAATTTTGATGAGCTGCTTAAGCTAACTTCTGTCTCTGAAATAGCTGGAGGATTGCAGGCAGTTTCTGCTCAGCATTCGGCTCCTTTAAGTATTAAAACCAGAAAACCTCTCCCCATCTTTATAGACAAAGAGGGGTGCACGGGAGAACGCGGAATTGCTCTTCAGTTACAGCCTGTTACTTCTGTCTAGGGGCGCGGGAGCGGCAGGGTACCCCTCATCAAACTGCATCCTCATCTTCATCCACGATCCTGTTTCTGCAGGCGTCTGGTTTAGCTGAGTTGAAGGTTCTCGTGAGCTAAAGGACTTAAGCAGAAAATTAGGAAATCTGGTTTTCGTTGCTGGAGGATGTGCTGGTTAGGCGCCCTGTAAATCTTGAAGCACTTTTGTTTTCCAGTGGTGGTTTGGGGAATGTTATTGTTGCGTGCAAAAACATTGTTACAGTAATTTGATTTACGTTTGTGAGTGTAGGTATAGATCCAACAGTATAATTTTTTTTTAATCAGCAGTTTCAAGTTGGTTTTCTTCCTTCTGGCTACTTTGTATTAAAATAATTGAGGAAAAAAAATCTCTTCAGCCCCATTTTCGGTGGGCTGTGATGACGATGGCAGTGGGTGTGCTGCAGCCTGGTGATTGACTTTGAGTGTTAATTAAAAGGAAGACAGGAACACATGGTGGTGTACTGGACTGCGTAAAGCTCAGATTAGTCTTTACGTACCTTTAAAATATACGTTTCATCCTATATGTGGCAAATGTACTTATATAAAATACTGTTATGAAACTTAATGGACTGATTTTTAAAGCACTTCTCCGTTTGGCTGATGATGCGATGGTTGATCTGATGGTATAAACACCCGTAAGAAGGGAAGGGACAGTTACCTTATCGGATCACTGTGGATTAATTCATTAGCGGCTGTAGCAGGTTTTCAAAGCCCTGGGTCCTCTAGAAATTCGGAGTTTTGTTGATATATTTATTATTTTTTAAATAGTGTTGACTTTAACGTGTTTAATGGAAGGAAATCCAAAGTACTTGAGCCAAACGGTTACCTCCCTTTTGCAGGATTCAGAGGTGGTTTTAGCTGCTTTGAGGTTGTCACGGCAAGGGGCTCTGGGAGTTGAGGGTGGTAATAGATTGCAGAAAAAAGAATGTCTAGAATCTCAGCGATAAAAATGAAATGCCCAAAGCCACGTTCGTAAGTGCAAAGTGCATCCGCGTGTCTGCAGGGAAGCCGCAGGCGG
>NW_010400136.1:0-771 GCF_000710305.1 Buceros rhinoceros silvestris
GTGAGTTTGGTGGCAGCGTGAGAGGAGAGGAGCCAGGGGAGTGAGGAGCTGCCCTGGGAGCTCTCATTGTCCCAGCGTGCTGAGCCACACACCCCGGGGACGCTCGTCCTTGGAGGGTCCAGACTTGGTCCCTGCGGGTGCCCTAAGCCTGTTCACACCCGCCCTGTGATCAGGGTCTTGCTGTCCCCTCACCAGGGAGGCTCCTGGCTCCCTGGGGAGCTGCTTGGGGGTGCCTGTGTGGGCTTCCCGGCGCCCAGGAGGGACACCCCGTCCGTGCGGGTCACCAGCTTGGGTGGCACACACAGGAGATGGGTGCTCTGCGCGGCCCCTTCCCTTCTCTCGTGAGGTCTCTGCCAGCTTCTGGGGGATGCTGGGGCTGATCCCACTTCTCCCCCTGCCCGGGCGCAGGTACCCGACCTTCGTGGACGCGCTGCGGGACCTGGACGATGCCCTCTCCATGTGCTTCCTCTTCTCGACCTTCCCGCGGACGGGCAAGTGCCACGTCCAGACCGTCCAGCTCTGCCGGCGCCTGGCCGTGGAGTTCCTCAACTACGTCATCGCCTCCCGCTCCCTGCGCAAGGTGGGCACCGAAGGGATGGGGCTGAGCCCTCCCTGCCCCGGGGTGCGGTGTGGAGCTGGGCACAGTGGGCTGGTGGCCCTGGAGGCCACTGGGCCACCTGTGCTGGTGGCTTCAGAAGGGGAGGGAGTCTGTCACACTGCCCTGATGAACACGGTGACGGGGGAATGATTAATGAGGACACGGGAGCGCCT
>NW_010400137.1:0-258 GCF_000710305.1 Buceros rhinoceros silvestris
GGTGCTCCATCCCACGCGGACATCCTCTCAGGCAGGGGACCGGGGTGTCTCGGCTCAGCCCGCAGCAGGGCGGTTTTGACCCGGCTGTGGGCCCTGCGGATGCGATGCTGCAGAGGGGGCACGGGAGAGGTGACTCCATGGAGATTTGCAAGGGACAGCCGGAGCTCAAGGTGCTTGTGAAAGTCCTACACAAACAGGGCTGAGAACCCCCCTCAATGTACAAAACAACAGCGTGAACTAGGCAGACACCGAGCCAAA
>NW_010400138.1:0-444 GCF_000710305.1 Buceros rhinoceros silvestris
CGCAGATGTACGGGCTGCTGTCAGCTGCGGCGCGGCCGCTGCAGCAATCCTCTCCTGGAGCTCATAGCCAGCAGGCAGAGGGAGTCCTTTCCTTGGAAGAAAATTGTGAGCAAAGGCAGCCAAAAGGAGATCCCTGAGCAGTCCTGCCAGGACCCCCACCCGTGGGAGAGATGCTCATGTGCTCTGCTCACTAAACCGGAGTCATCCTGGCTCACCCAGCTCTTCAGGGAGGCGGCCGCTGCAGCAATCCTCTCCTGGAGCTCATAGCCAGCAGGCAGAGGGAGTCCTTTCCTTGGAAGAAAATTGTGAGCAAAGGCAGCCAAAAGGAGATCCCTGAGCAGTCCTGCCAGGACCCCCACCCGTGGGAGAGATGCTCATGTGCTCTGCTCACTAAACCGGAGTCATCCTGGCTCACCCAGCTCTTCAGGGAGAGCTGAGGAGGGG
>NW_010400139.1:0-21476 GCF_000710305.1 Buceros rhinoceros silvestris
AGCGGGGCGGTCGCGGTGCCCCTCAGCGCCCCCAGCGCGGCGTTAACGCGGCGGAGCGCAGCGGGTGCCGCTGTTGGGAGTTAGTGCCGGGTAGGTGCCATCGAGCCTGCCTGGAGACCGGGGGCTGCACGCACACCCTCCGCTTTTTAAGTGGGATTTCACTAAACAAGCTTTATTCTCGATTTCTTTTTTTTTTCTGGCCTGGGGTCCTGGAATAGTTTCCATTTCAGCTGAGCTGGTGTGCATGGATTTCTCCAGCCAGGTTCATTCCAATAAGGTGTCTCTCATCATCCACCTTGTAAGCATCCTCCCTCCTGCTAAGTGCCAAGCTGTTAACTGCAAAAGTTACCAGGAGTTCCAAGAAACTTTACCTGTGTTCACACTCTTCCCCACTGTTACTTCATCATCCCTCTCCATGTGTGACAGAATAAAAACTTGGGTAAACCGGAGCTGACCTCATTTATCAGAGAAACACTGTTTGCAGAGGAAAGGAGGAGTGTCTGTTCAGTGAACTTTCTACAAGATTATGTAAGAAAGGAGGACTTTCTCCTGGATGTGAGGTCAGAGAGGCACAGCATAGCTTCCTTCTGGGTCACACACTGCAGTTTGTCTGCTAACGAAGGCGTTAACGAGCCAGTTGTCTGGAGACCAGTTCGGATTCTTCTGAAACTTCTATGACAAGAGAACAACTCTGAAGTGCTGCTGCTGTAGACAGTGGGATATGTGAGTCAAGCTCTGCAGCACAGCTTTAAAGGAACTTTCTTACTGCAGGTCAGAACATTTTCTGTGTAGACAAGACATTAGAGGTTGTTTCTTTTTCTGTAACAGCCATGGTCCGGATTACAGCTGAGTCACCGTGGCTTAATGCGTTGAAGTGACCAGTTGAGCTGCTGCAGTCACTGACATGAGGTAAAACACCTACGCTCGGCCTACCTGGCTGTGGAGGTGATGCATACTCGTCAAATCCAGCTCTCCATCTTCTCGTGTCTGCTTGCCATGGGGCAGGGATGAAGTAATTGACACCTCTTTTTGATTTCCGCTCACAGCCTGTGCCCGAGAGGTGATGCAGACATAGTGCCTCACTTTGTCACCCCCACAGCCGCCTTGCTGCGCAGTTTTGCACATCTTTGGTCTGATACCGGAACGCTTGTCTCTTTTCTCTGAGAGCAGACAACTCTTTTGGAGTCTTAATCATCTGCCGATTTGATGCTGCCATCGTGCAGCGTCCTGTGCTGGTGGCTGTTGTAACTGGGGGGATTACCTACGCTTTTTTAGCTCTCCCTCAGCTCCTGCTGTGTGTTATATACACATACGTATGATTTCCCGTTGAACCTTGAGGTACTTATTTCCATGTGTTTCAGAAATCTGCTTTAGGATGGAGCAGTTACGTTGGTTATTTTGATGTAGCTATCTTTGCCGTTTCACTGTTTATGAAAGGAGCAGCTGGGAGGCCTTTATCCATCCAGCACCAGCGTGTTTCCAGCACTTCCCAGCTGGGAAAGAAGCCACAGAACACCTTCTCTGCAGAGACCTGGCTGCTGCTCTTGTCAGACAGCGGGTGATTTGCTGTTGCTTGTCTTACGCTGCGTTTCCAAGCTGGATGTAGTGCGATGGTTCCTAACAAACGCAGTCGTGTTGGTGAAATCCCACTTGCTGTTGCACAGTGAGCACCTTGGTCCGTGCTACTCGCAGGCCCCTGGAATCCTGCACTGTGCGTGCTCTCTGCACGGGCAGCGTTGATGTATTGGTTGTTTTATCCTAAGAGGGAGAATTCCAGAGAGCAAAGTCTTTCCTGGAGCCAGCCACTGCTAGGAGCTTCCACAGGCTGTCTTGGCGTCGGCGTGATTGGTTTGTCAGCCGTCGGCTCTGGGTGCTGAATTCCTGCCACTGATGCTTAACTAGCTTAACCACCCCCAAAAAAGCACCCGACACCTTGAACTGATTTTTAACAAGCCACGTCCCTGCTGTTGTACAGCAGTGAGTCATTTCTTCCCTTTTCTCCTTCATCTCCCCGGCTGTGCCGCGGTACCGCTGTGCTGCACCTTTCAGTAAAGGATGAGTTCTTCAGCAGCAGAGGGAAGAACCTCTTGTCCCGGTGGAAGGCGGTCTGTCGTTAGAGGACCTTCGCGGGCTTTTCGTTACTGTGTTACTCACTTTCTTAGTACAATACATCACTTTTTGATTTACTTCCCGTCTGAACATCCCCTCTTCCTTGACAGTGGTCTCGTTTCAACTGTTTCCCGCCGAGGTTCCTGATCTGTTTTATTTTTGCATAACTTACGCAGATTTTAAATTTAGTTTCTGTGCTTCAGTAGTCTGTTAGTTCTGCAGCAGCACGTCTTCTGCCTGTGCAGTCACTCGCTTGTGAGAGATCCGAGTATTGTTATTTCTTAAACAAAGTTTGTTCAGAAAGGCATCAGAAGAGAAATTCAGAAGCATGTGTCTCTCTTCGGACCTCAGTCAGGCCCTGAAACATTTAGAAATATCGCGTTACTCTGTTAATTTGCCATTAGAGTTTCAGGGAGCCCCTGGGATTTGAGGAGCCCTCCCATTGCATGTGGCATGTGGCAGCAGTTGCAGGTCAAGGATATTATTATTAACCAGCTCCCAGCCGGTGTCTTTGATGGACTTGCATCTTACCTCTACCAGTTATTCCCAGCCTGGGTCTTCCAGAGGAGTAAAGTACTGTTTTGTGGGACCACTGGTCTTGGGTGGGGTCACTGGGCACTGTGAGTAAGACATCCCTGTGATCCCTGGGACAGCTACGTGTCACTCAGTACTAGACAGCAGCTCAGGTCAGAGCTTCAGGAGCGTCCCGTTGATTGATGATCCAGCAATGGGTAGCAGGGAAAGGTGACAGCGTTCAGAGGAAGGCACTGAACTCATTACAGAAGACATCTCCATAGCTGCCTGACGTGGCTTCAGGGTTTTCCTTCCGTTTCCTTGATGTAATTAGTCGTTGCACACAGCTTCCCCTGCTCCGCTCCTTTGATAAATGCCATCTCAAGTCACACACTAATGGAGGGTGAAGTCTGCTCTTATCCCAGTGGCTTTCCATCCCCGGTTTATGGAACAGGGGCACAGAGCTCTGCAGGATCCCTGCTCAGCCCGTGCCAGATGACTGTTAAACACAAATATTTTGGTGGCGTGGTCCAGTGTCTGGTACTAACTTACGTTACTTCCCGATGAATGTGAGACCCTTATCCATCATAAACGATACAATCCTGAAAACATAACTCCAGCTTTGTGAAGGTGTGTAAAATCACTTTTGGCTCTTCCAGAAGCGAGCGTGCAAGCCCCTGGACACAGTTCCAAGTGAGGTGGGTCCTCGCCTCATCGATTGTGCCATGGAGCTGGATTCGAAGCAGAAAATCTCCACCGACCGAGGTCCTTGGGCTGCACAGACAAAGCAGAATTCACTGGTATGTTTGCACTGTCAACACCAGCTACTGTTTAGAACACCGCCTTCAATAATAAAGAGTTCATAATAAAAATTGCAAATAATTTTCCTCCTTTTTGATGGCGCTGTGTGTGGTTTTCTCTGTTAGGTTTTTGAAGCCCCTGGAAGCAGAGGTGCTGCCCTGCCTTGCCCAAGGTGTATGGCTGGAGAATCTGTAAGTGTATTAACCCCCATTCCGTGACAGAAAAGACAGACTTGTGCTTAAGCATTGGATCTGTAAACTGGGAAGCTAATAAAAACTGCAAATCCATGTCCTACGAATAAGGCATGTAAATAAAAGGCAGCAGATTGATTTAGCATTTCTGGGCTACGCAGGGAGCACGAACTAACAGGTTTCCAGCAGCACTTGGAAAATACGGAGACTGCGAACACATTTTTCAAATTTCCTCTAAAAAGCAAAGTTTAGCAAGTAACAGAAACAAATACTAACGTGCAAATTCTTCTATCCCATTTTTATATCATTCTTGATTTACTGGATATAAATATTTGGAATATCATTCTATCTCCTATTTTTTTCCACTAATTGGATAAAATAGAAACCAGATCCAGGAATATAAACCGCAGTGGGACCTCAGGTGGGGATTACCACGTCTGAACATTGCAGATATGTTGCTGTCCTTGGGGGCACAGAGGACACCCGAGGGATTAAAACCCAAAAAAAGAACAGAACATTTTGGGATTCAAACCCACACTGGCACTTCAGGAAATCAGTTTGGTCATATTCCAGAATTACAGTGACAACATCACAGTTTGTAAAATTCTTCTGTATCAGTGAGCACTCAATTTTGGAAAATGATGACTGACAACAAGTACCATCACTCCAAATCACACCATTTCTGGTTTAAGTCAGATCAGCTGGGATTGTTTTTTTCCTATGGCCTAGTACTGAACTGGAGATAAACACCAGGTAACGCGAGGAGGTAACGTTCACCTCTTCCACAAATGTTTATGACGTTCAGTTAGAAGAGATGACTTAGTTCTAAAGTTCTGTGCACTTTGAGATGCTTTTGTGCTATGGCTGTAAGGAACAAGGAAAACAACTTGCTAACTTTACTTGCTGAGAACCAGCAAGTAAAGAATCTCAAAACTAAAGTATTTTCCTGTGTGACTGACCCATACTTTCAATACAGAAACTCAAGGCAGGGTTATAAAACCCTGGAGCCGTTGCAGAGCTGCTCACTAGTCTTATTGCTAAATTAGTCTCAGATTGTTGAGTTGGGATGGAAAGTGCTTTGCTCAAAGCAGGGTGGTTAAATTTGACTGATTGTAAACATGATATGGAATTGTGTCTCTTCAGATAATCGGTTATTTGCGACCAGTAACATAACAGACAATACAGTTACGTTTCAATACATTTGGTGGGAATGGCATTAGTAAATTATCTTCATTCCTAAAGCAGTAAAAAGCTTTTACTGAGAGTATAATGTCTCAAGGCTGGCAAGAGCTCAGATAACTTTTTTCACAGTTAGAATTTCACTTCAGGTAACTGGGGGACTGCTGCAGTGATTAACGTGCGTCATGGGAGTCCTTCAGAGCAGCTGAAATGAGCCGCAGGGCGGAGCCTGCAGATAAAGACTGTTGTCACGTTATTCACAATCAATAATAATGGTTAAATCCCATAAGAAGCTTTATTCTGCTGCTGGTAGGGAAACTGAAGTAAATGGAAACATCCAGACTGGAACAAGTCAAACGCAAGCACGGTGTGTTGAGACAATTTGTCGTTGTTGTGGGTGCTCTTACCGGCATTGTGTTTTGCCTCAAGAAATCCTGATACTTACGGAGCTCATCAGTCGCGTGAGGAGCTTGACTGACACCAGCTTTCCTGAGCTCACACACACACACACCCCCCTCCACGTCACTGCTGCAAGTGCTGGGAACTTCAACAAGTGTTTAAAGGCAGTGTCACTGCTGGGTTTGCTCTCTTAGTCCTCTTTCTCTGCATTTCATGACCTCCACAGTTTTCAGAAGGAATAACAGATGTGTATCAAACCACAGTTTGAGAAAAGAGGGCTACTGGAGTTTCTGTAAGCTTTCTTTGGACCAATGTGTTGTTGACTATTCAGGCAGGGACTTAGAAGAGGAGGAAGAAGTGGTGGTAACTAGAAGGAAAGCAGGTAGGATTTGGGGGCAGGAAGAACACCACCATCACTGGTGAGATTTTTCTGTCTAGAACTACTACTACTACTACTAGAGGTAATGCTCTTTTTGTTCTAAAAGTATTACTGTGAATATGTTCAATAAACAAGCACAATGTGATATAAACAAATGCAGACTCGAGTTTAAAATACAAGTTACCAACCAGAAAGTAAATTTCTGTTCTATTCTCAAAATCTTTAAATATTTAGTGGCGGAATAGGATACGATATACATACAGAAATAGGAGATAAATTGTCCACATTCTCTATGGGTATATTTTAACTTTGTCTGCAAAACTAATACCATAACTCAGTCATGCTCCTCATACAGGTTATGCTGAGCAGGCCCTTCCCTGTCCAGACGTGGTTGTCCACTGGTCCTTCAGGAAGAAAGGGAATGTTTATGATGTGGATAGTGGAGTTGCCAGTTTCTTTTAAAATAAAGTTTGAGAACATACACTGAGGAAAAGACTTCAGGTTTTGATGAGCTGCTTTTTAGTGATGTGAGATGTTGTCATTTCAGGGACACTTCAGTCATATCATGGGCTTCTAGAAACTGAGAGACGGCAGATCAGCGATGCTGCTTTTTTTTGGATCCTGAAGATGCTCCTGTGAACCCTGAGCGTGTTCGCTCACAGCCTGGACTCGGATGGGGCATTCAGCACAGAGCAGTTCACTCTCTGTGTTCCTCTTGCAGTGCACAGTTATGGATATCGTTGGGTTTACACATGCTTCTGCTTTTAAGGTAGCTTGGAATATGTTAAAAACAGGTTGATTTCATGTTTTAGAACTAGTGAAGTTGATCTGACCATGGCCCAGTCTTACCCTGGGACTGAGCCAAAGGCAGGAAGAATGAGAGGACAGAAATGTTGATTTTAGATGACCATTCAGCTCTGCTGGTGAAAATCTTTTGAAACTTATGTTTAAAATCCAAAAAACACGTCCAATTCAGGTCTCTCACATGGTGTACTTGTAGTTAATTTGTAACAAGCAGAGTTAGTGAATGCCACAAGTAACAGGAAGAGGAGTGATTTGAACAACCCCCCATAAAGCGAAGCTGAATAGAAATGCAGCTCTGCAGAGTCCTCACAAAGTTCTTCAGGCAACATCTGATGCTCCCTGAGTCTTTCCCATTACTAGGATATTAGAACAAATCTGTTTATAAAGACTTGAAGTTGTCATCCAGCGTAATTTTATTGCCTTGTGTCACAAATAATTCCATCTATGATTTGCCAGTGAGTAGGACTACCTCATTTTTAAGCACAGAGTTTAAGACTCTTAAGATAGCACCGAGCTGACTGTTATTAAGGAGATACTCTTCCTAAATATACAAATAGCATGTAAATACTGAATTCACTTACAGAATAGAAGAGGGGATGAGTCTATAAAGCACTCCTACTTTCTGGCATGCAGGAAAGAATAGGTTTCCTCCAAGCCAGTGTAAACTCCAGTTACTTCGAAAATAGGTATTTTCAAAGCAAAATTTTTCAGACACTTCAAAACTTGTCCAACCAGAACAGTGACTGGTACAGTCCATTCAAAGATCAGATCTCCAAGAAATGTGGAGGTTTAAAAAATTGCATTGTCGCTATTACCATGAAGATCTAAAGCTCATCTTGAATCATCCTGCTCCCAATACAGGTTGAGGCAGCAAATAGTATTTATCCAAGCTAGAAAAGACCAAATCCTCACTTGAAATGACAGCACGATGAGAAAATTCCTGTCAGAAAACAGAGGGCTCAGCATCAGTTCCTGTGCTGTGAAGGCTGAAACAGCTGTGTGAAGGTAAAAGCCTAAAAAGCTTCTGAAAGTTTAGTTCCTGTGAAATGGCTCACAGCCTCTTTTGCTCCATCTCCGTGATGGAAGAGTTTTCTGCTGGAATACGTCAGAGCAAAGAATGCCATCATGCTTGGAGTGCAGGCAGTGTGTCCACAGCTCGTCAAACCAAAGGGTGCTCTTCCTTTCAATAATTCAAATTTTATCGGGTGAAGTGTTCACAGATACCTGTGTCTATATTTCTTCCATTTGCTCTAAAGTTAATGGTAATTTAATCTGGTATCAGAATATGGTAAAACCCAGAACCAACTGTTTTCCTTCTGGTCCTCCTCGGTTTTGTGCCATGTTCTTCTTAATTCTCCTCCTTTTAGATTAGCCATTACTTGCTGTTTGTAGAATCTTTGAAATCACAATTGTCAATGAAATACATTAGAATAGAAATAGAAAAGGAATGAAGAGCCCTTGGCAGTTGCCATCTCCACTGCATCATCACACAATTTGTAATGAAAGAGGCAGTATTAAAAACCAGAAGGGTTTTGGTACAGAACTGCAATGCCTTTCTTCCTGAGGAGAGGTGTCTGTGAACACCCTGCCGTATCTTTCCGTTCCTTCGGAGTCGATAAGTGTTTTAATTTTTGCATCCCCAACACTTCAGTGCCCAGGATCATCTTCCCTAGTTATTTAGCTGCAGACTGGTCTGTTGGGAACCCCTCGTTCCACGTCCCGTGTGCTCTAGCAGCAGGCAGACGCATGGGCAGAGGCCAAGAAACAGGACATGTTGAACAGAACTTTTACAAATACAAACCCAGTATTTTACGTGGTATTTATCTGTTGTGGGCATCCCTTCCTGCCTCACAGCTAAGCCTTGAACATCCAGTATCACAGAAATTATGACAATGGCAACAGTTTCCAACAGTGTTGTTTCCTTCGCTGTTGTTTGTTGATGTAAAACATCAGTATTGGCTATCAGGAGAACACTGAACTTGACTCTCTTCAGTATTGGTATCTTCAGTATTCCAGAAGTAGCTCCTGTGTGACTAGAATTCAGTTGTGTGTGTACACTCGTACTCAGTTTGCACTCAATAAGGATGCTCTTCCTAGTATTTGTCAAAAATAGCAACTCCATCCTTCCTGTTTTTCTTGAGTTGGCTCAAAATAAATAATGAAGAAACCTCTGGGAGCTGCAGTTGGAGGTGGGAGGGTAACGGCCCTGTGCCTTACCGTTCCACGTTCCTCCCTGTTGTGGGAGGCCCCAAGTCCTAACAAAAACTTGAACAGGTTTTTACTTGTGCTGCTGGGCAGGGTTCTGGGTGGGGGCTCGTCTCAGGTATATTCCCTGTGAGTACCCCAGCGTGAAGCAGCTGGTGCTGCTCACTCTCTGCGCCGGGTTTTACCTCTGAGCATCCGCTGCCGCACACCGTGGTGCTGCCAGGAGTCCCTGCAGAACAATCCGACTCGCTGTGAAGTGTTGGCTGACCCTCCAGCTGCCACAGACTCCTTGAGCTGTGAAGAAACATCGCCTTTATCACTCTAGTTTTTCACAAAGGACAAATGTGCTTCTGGATAAACTTGGAAGTGACTCTTTCAGCTCAGCTGTGACTCCTTACTCCATGCTGTCTAATGGGGCAAGGGACACCTTGAGAAATCAGCCAGTGTGAAAACAAATCATAGAGTTAATATATCAAAGGTTTATAATTGTGGTATTTTTTTTAAATATCTGCGCTGTGTGTGTGATTTGTTTCAGGATTTGTCAGTCGGGATCCTACAGCTATCGTGATATAAGTACAGGTGAATATTTCCTTAAAGCAGATTTGTGTCAAATCCGCACTAGAACCACAGAATTATTTTTGTAAGACTTTTCTTCACCCGGTACAACTGTGACCTTTTGTTTTCTTGATACAAATGATACACTCTTTATATTTCCTAGTACTGTGGCTTGTACACAAAATTACCTGAGTGATACTTGATTTACATGTATATACTAAAATAGGCACATAGTCGGTTTTTAATCCAGGTTAAAATGATCCAGTCTAATATTTTTAACTTTGTATTTTGTAAACTGTTGCTTACAAAAGCAGAAGCATTAAACACCGCTTTGGTACAGTCCAGAATTGCCTGGTTTTGTTACTCCAAACTCTTTTGTTACAACTGAACTGCATTCTGCGGACACTGAGGAGTAAAGGTGAATAAAACCTGTTTGTGGTTGATACAGTTTAATTTGTGCAGTTCAATCCACACAACATTTTCCCACCACCATGGGCCAGAGGTGCAAGTGATGGGCAGAGTCGGTGGTTTGGAAGAAAGGGATTCCTCCACATGTTTGCTTTAACATTAATGTGTCTCAGCTGATCCTCTCCATCTGTCTCCAGATGTTGTTCCTTACCTAGTTGGGACATCTGAGGATCAGACCATGTTCATCTGTACCTGTCTTCACCTTCAGACCACGTTCTGTCCAGCATAGAACCTCCAAGATACAGGTACGGCACAAACAGCAACAGGATTGAACTGTCCACCCTGGAACAGCCTGGCCTTGGCCACAGAGGACAGGCCAGTGGTCCTGGAATGGGAGCAGTTCTGCTCCGAACAGCAGTATGGAACCTGAGGGGAGGAGGCTTGAAGGTGCCCTTTCTCCATGCATTTTTATTCCTCACCTACTTTGGTGCGTATCAAGGGTAAAGTACCTTTGTCTGTTTGTAAAGGAACAGGATTCTGCTGGTTAGCACTGGGCACGTTTGTATGAAGGTCAGCGGATGAAGCATGAGTCGAAAATTCAACCTGGTTTAGAGTCCAAAGTAGCAAGAAGCCCAAGAGCAAATACAATAAGAGGTAGGAGAAAGGTAATAGCGATGAAAATAACAAATATATTCTCAATGCTACCTAAAATTTTTGTACTGGGTTTAGTTAGCCTGCTGTACTAGCTTTCACTTACTCTTCTCATGATAATTATACATTGACTTGTCTTCTCGACCACCAAAAAAAGGGGAAAACAGAATCTGGGGTTAGTATGTGGAGTTTAAAGGCAATTTGTATGTGACTAGCAACGAAAATAAGAAATTTATACTTATACAACATATATGTTGTAAATAATGCGTTTAAAATGAGTTTGTGTCTAAATTAATTGGGAAAACCACATACACGTTAAACCCTCGGCAGCTCCTGAGAACCCCTGCAGCATGGTTGCTAGGAACACAACGTGATGTCCTGTGTGAGCAGATGCACAGTCACACGTTAACAGTGCTGGGTTTGCTTTGATTACCAGCAGTAATTACAAAGGTAAAAGTCACACCTTGGCGTCTTACCACACGTGAAGCTCCCATTCAGGATAACTGCATCTAAACACCCCGTACACAGAAGCATGCGTGGTGCTCCACGAAGCTCCGTCTCCCGAATTGTTCCCAACTCTGTCTCATATAAGCAAGAAAAACACTGGCCAGCTCAGTTTCTTTTTAAACACACACAAAAAGAAAAAATTCCAGAAGGATCAAACCAGCATTGATTGATTTGAGCCTCATCCTCTGTCGAATAGTATGTGCTCACCACAGAATCATGGAATGGTTTGGGTTATATGGGACCTTAAAGACCATCTAGTTCCAACAGCCTGCCATAGGCAGGGACACCTTCCACCAGACCAGGTTGCTCAGAGTCCCATCCAACCTGGCCTGGAACATTTCTGGGGATGGGGCATCCACAGCTTCTCTGGGTAACCTGTGCCAGGTTCTCACACCCCTCCCAGCGAAGAGCTTTTTCCTTATATCTCAACTAAATCTCCCCTCTCCCAGTTTAAAACTGTTGCCCCTCGTTCAACGCGCCAAAGAGACCATCACCATTCCATGACACGTGAGATCTCTGAACTGTGACATCTCGGTTTGACCACATTGTGCTGTGTTGACATGTACCAAACTGTGTTTTCAGTCAGAGTTTTCAAACGCCGTTTTCCCAAACCCTAAACACCACTTAGCTGGGTGCTGGCTGCCCCGTGGCACGTGGGCCCTGCCGATAGCGGTGGGCACATGCTCGATACATGGTGGCTCTCAGCACGAGGCAGATGATGCCTTAGCTGCTGAAGTCCATGCTGTTCAGTGCCGTTTGCTTTGTAGAACCGGGTGTAGTGATATTTGTGTGTGATTATAGTGTTGTTACTGAAACAATCTAGAAATCGCTGCGTGATATTTGCTTGCAACACAGGGTGTCATTCATGAGTTATACATAAATGGCAGCTTTACATATTTAAAAGGAACATGGACTGCTTCATATCTGAAGTATGTTTCCCAGGAGATAACACCACCATTTGATCTATTTTTGATTAAAATGTAAAAATTAAAAATTAAATCAAATGGTAGTGTAATTCCTTTGGGAAAACATCCTTCAGTTATGAAGTATTCCCCACAGGAACCTTGAGACTCTTACAGCTGTATTGTCTCATCTGTAGGTGGTCCTTTTATGTCTCACATAATTAAAATGAATTGCTGTTAGAGAGCCCATACTACTGCATACAGATTTATGAACCTTGAGGCACCTCCACTCACAGACAAACAGCAATATCAAAAGCTCGCTGTGCAGATGCGCCGCACCGAGGCAGGTACCGGGGACCGAGGTGTTTACTGGGCAGCGTTACTCACCTCTGCCCTGGGAGGGTAGACAAGGAGCTAGGAGTAAGGTGATGCTGCACGTCCAGTGAAGAACGGGCTCTAAAGGCAGGCTGGTTGCAGAACACAGCAGTTAAAATATTCAGAGAATATTTTCCTCTACCAAGGAATGGCTCATATGTCACCAGGTAAAGATGGTGAAATTGGATTTCCAAGGAAAATGCGCTCTACGGAGTCTAATGCAACTTGTTTATAGCAAGCTGCTTCTTCAGGCTGACGCGGAATATGGGAACGTGTATTTGAGAAGATTAGAGAACGGTGGGGATCAGGAAAAATAAGACTAGAATTGGATTCGCATTTTCACATATCTGTAGGACAAATATGTCATTTGTTTTTTGGTTGGTTTTGATTCACTTAGTTCTGTTCGTGCCATCCGGCACAGCGACTTGCAACCGGGCATTCTGTCCAGGCTCTCACAGAAACTTCCTTAACATACATTTCCATAAAAAAAAAAAGGGTGGCAGTTTAAATAGAGAAAAAAATTCTAACAATGAAAGTATAAAGTCTTAGAGTTCCATAGCGCCTCGCAGAAACATTTTGTTACAAGCAGCAGGAGTGTTCACATTTCAATGTAGTACTTAAAAGACAGTGTCTCTGATCTTTGAATTTCTTTATAGAGGAGAGTTTTTAATGTATAATCAGACTAAAATCCTCCTGTAATTGCACAGTGAGACGCCTGTGAAGTTTCAGGGAGGCTGCAGATGGAACACAGACCTACACAAGCAGAAAGATTTTCCTCATTTACAGAGCCAGCAACACAAAAGCAGCTGGAGGCTTCCCTCCATGCGCAGTGGCCGTGGGACATCTCCCACCAGCAGTGTGGCCACCAAGTGATGGCCACAGTGGACCCAGGCAGGCACACTGGTGACACGCTAAGAGCGATAGCAATGAGATCATCTGTCTCAGCATGTTAAACAGTACCACGCAGTTCGGGTTGTACCTCCCTTCCAGTTGTTCCAGTCTGCAAGCTGGTCTGTGCTGGAGAGTCCATCAGCTCCTCATGAAATTCTTCTGTTGCTTCCACCTCACTAAAGCAAAGCATAATGTATGGAGCAGTCCCAGGCTCCTCAGGGGAACGGGGTGAAACACGCCTGCCGTGATAGCGAGGTGCAAGACCCCACCGCAGCCTCGGAGCTGCCCCAAACGGGGTCAAGGGAAGGAGGAAGAAAGCATCTGTATAACCTTTTCTCCAAATGGAAATAGCAGTGCTCAGAGCCACACTGCAGGGCTGCGGCAAATAAAACCTCAGAAAATAAGGAGAACGCTGGAAAGCTCAAGGAGAACGCTGGAAAGCTCAAGGAGAACGAGCTCAGAGCAGAAGAATTCAAACTGCACAACTGGCTTTCAGATTTTTTGTGTTCAAAGGGCAAAGCGCCAGCCAGGCAAGAAAGCTGAACCCTCTGGACTGAAACGGTCAATAAAAGAACACCAGAGTGTTGAGACCTTGGTTCTGCAAGTTACTTCCCAAGCACCAGATTTGGAGCCACCTGGTTAAACATGCTCTGTGATCAGTTAGGCCTGAGTTAATTGGTGGCAGCACCATCTCTCCCTCCCTCGCTGGTGTCCAAAGCCAGGCCTACCCATGCCCAGGGACAAACAGGACACAAGTGCGCAAGCTCAGAGCAGAAGAATTCAAACTGCACAACTGGCTTTCAGATTTTTTGTGTTCAAAGGGCAAAGCGCCAGCCAGGCAAGAAAGCTGAACCCTCTGGACTGAAACGGTCAATAAAAGAACACCAGAGTGTTGAGACCTTGGTTCTGCAAGTTACTTCCCAAGCACCAGATTTGGAGCCACCTGGTTAAACATGCTCTGTGATCAGTTAGGCCTGAGTTAATTGGTGGCAGCACCATCTCTCCCTCCCTCGCTGGTGTCCAAAGCCAGGCCTACCCATGCCCAGGGACAAACAGGACACAAGTGCAGTGGAACACAGGCGTCCTCTTCATCACCCTGCCAAAACCCTCTGCGTGCCTCCCAGCTCGCAGCAGGAGCCTCCCTCTGCGGCCACCTGCCTGAGCATCAGCCTTCTCCCCCGCCACCCTCATCGTCACACCACCAAGGATGGATGCTGCTCTTGACCAAAGGTAATTTTATCAATGTAGTAAGAAGCCTTTAAATAAAGTTCTCTGGACTCAACTCCTCTATCTGGAAAATGCCCCGTAAGTGGAAGAGGTTTTGAGTCCACGATGCAGAAGTTTGTGAAGGGAAGAGTCTACAGGTTTTCAATGTTAACTGCTGAGCCAAAGCTGAGAAGGACAGGGGTTCAGGAGAGTGATTTTGAAAAGGGTTTGTAAGAAAAGGGAAGAGGCTGGTTGGAGTTTTGTAGTAAAGGGATACAATTTCATGAAGATTATCTAATTTAGGATAGTTAGTAAATAACATTGATTTGCAGGCCATCTTATTGCCGAGGATGCTCTCTCGGAACAGCCTGATCCAAGACCTCTCTGTCCAAGACCTGATGTCCTGGGGTGACTCCTCCTGAACCCTTTTGCCCACACGTGCACAGGACACAAACGTGGTGGAAATACCTCCTTGGCCTTGGGGGATGCGGTGGGAAAACTACTGCCCCTGGGAATGGGACATTGTAAATAAAACGCTGATTTGCGAAAGATACTTATTTTGAAACAACACAGTGAGGCCATACAATAGCGGTGGTGGGGGTGCTGCCGCCAGTACAGTCCTGGAGTGAAGAGGAATCAGAATTTTCCTTGGTTTTATACTGAAAATAGTGAATGTCCAGGTTTGCCATCACAAAGTGTTCAGTAAATCAGGTGCGGCACATGCCTAAACCTGTGGGGAAAGGCAAGCAGCGAAGCCCTGGGAAATTTCAGAGTAACCAGGTCCAAGCAGAACACTCGGTTTGGAGTTCACCTCCTGACATGATCGGGAGTGACTCCAATTTCAAGCCCAGGCTAACTCTCCTGTGGAAGGGCCTCAGCAGGTGAGGAGAGCTCCAAGGCTGTGCAGATTTTGAAGAGCAGACGATTCAACAGCACGATGAATAAATAATGAAAGGAACGGAGATTATAAATCGTACTTCCTTATTTGAAGGGACTTCTCTCCCGATTCGTGATTATAAATGCATTACAAACTTCAGGTCATTTACAAAATAATAGAACACTTTAAGATTACCCTTAGCTTTATGTAAATTGAATTTTAATATTCTATCTTCATTAATTATCTAATCTTGGGAGCAAATAAACTACTGACACAATTCTGTAGCTATTTTGCCAGCAGGATTTCCTTTGAAGTTGGTGGCGGTTGTAAGAGGAAGTGGATGACAGGATTGAGCCTCACCTCCCCTTTCAGAAGCTGCAAAACTTAAACAGGAGTTGAAAATCCAGACTTCAGCTCAGCACAGAGCTATTCCTGCACTGCCAGATACTCGTCAGGGCTAGAAAATTGGGGCCATTTTATTCCCACCGCTCAGCTGTCACACTTGTGTCCTGGGATGGGTTTGCTTCCACCTCCACACAGTTTGTCACCCCAAACACACACCCTGCGGGGTTTGGAGGGCCAGATTCTTACTAGTGTCTGTCTACATTGCTGTATATGCTCCGTTTATTCTGGCAGCGGGGTCTAGGGTACGACTGTGCTCTGCGCAGCAGCTGGCAGCAAATGCGACCCACCGCCTGGAGCCGTGGCCACCGGGGAAGCCAGTGCAGGGTCCCACTTGTAGCCCCATCACCTTCCCGTTCCTATGGTCATACCAGCAAATGTTTTCCACCCTGTTTTGAATTTTCCCCAGCTATCTGCATAGGAACGCCTATCTGAAAAGGAATTAATACCTCATACTCGGTTTCTTTAGTGCAAAAAGAGCAAATTCAGTCCCTCAGGTGGGAAGAGCAGAGCTCAGAGCCAACAGCTCGGCCGGCAGCGGGTCTGCTCACACTCCCCTCAGAGCCCATCAGCTGAGACAACAGATTTCAAGTGCAAGTTCTGGTGTTGCACAACCCCGGGGCTGCTCATTACATTATACTGTTACCCGTCTGTTTTATGAAAGGTAGAGACACGTATTACAGTAGTTTGCAGGCTGTAATTTTCATTAATAATCTGATGCATGTCTTTAGATTATTTTAGTAATTACTTCACATAAAAAGACTACTGAGTATGATTACAAATATGTCTTTGTTTCGATGGCCTGCTTTGGTGATGGATACCAGATGTCTGAATTCCTTGACTTTGTTTAACAGTATAAATAATGTTCACTGAGGTTTCCAAATGCCTCGCTCCGACCTCAGGAGTATACGACTTAATAATACAACACTCTAATAAACTCATCTGCAAACCATCCAAAGTTCACAAATTAAACCTTATTTGCATACAAAAAAGCACACATCAAAAGAACATTAGGGGCCAAATCCTGCTCTTTAAGATCCACATGCACAACCCACAAGCAACCACCGCTTTCCACAGGGCGCGGCGCACAGGCTCTGCCCTTCACTGCCAGGGTGGCCAGGCTGGGCAGGGTCTCTCTGGAGCTGCCCATGGCCAGGACCCCTCGCTGACGCCTGTAGCAGACACCTCTATGCCTTCCCCTTGCTCTGTTTTTACTCACCTGGTACCAGCTACCTGACCAGTTCTGCTTAGGAGAATGTGTGTGACAGCAGTAACAAAATAGCATTAATGTAAGGAACACGCTGCGAGCGACCATACAGCCAGCCAAGGGCTTCTCCACCACACAACAGGTTGGCACCACCACACAACAGCTCCTGGCAGGGTCACTCCCCACTGGCCACAGGGGCACGAGATGCTGCAGAGCAGCATCTCCTCACGATGGTCTGTCTGGAGAAGATGCCAGACAGGTGTATGTGCAGGCCAGTCTCCTGACACAAGGCTGGTAGTACACAAGTAACTCATCATTGCCACCACAGGAAGGAGCTCAAGCACCGCTCGTGGAGCATCGCTCTGCTCCCTGCTACCCGGGCTCTCCTCTGCCTGTACAGCTCTATTTTCTCGACTGGTTTAATTCTCCTCCTGAGCACCACCCTCTCCACAGCCCAAACGCTGCAACCTGTGGCAGAGGGTCCTCAAGGAAGCCAGTGGGTTTCTGCTGGACCTCTCCATGAGGAGAGGCTACAGGGCCATGTCCCAGGACTGCTGGGAAGGAAGTCTTGTTTCTGCTGGAAACCAGCCCTGCCTGATGCTGGCTAAGCTGCCTGCAACCACCTCACTGTATCTCATGTCCAGAAGTGAGATTCACCATTCTGGAAGGGTTCAAAGCAGACATTTATGGTCTGTTTTATCTAGAAGGGAAGCACAAGGGTAACATTTGCCAGGTCCTGTCAGCTGCAACAAAAGATAGGCTCAAATGTTGACCAGCCCTTCATAAAAAGAGCAAGCACTCCTGACACCAGCCTCCTTCAACACCTTGGCCATGTCCTCAGTGCCCTGTTGGGTAAAGCCAAAACCATGATGCCCACCCAAATCCATTCTGGCATCAGCTCTGGCAGAAGTGCAGGTGTCTTGGTGGAAAACATTAGCAGTGAAGTAGCTGGGTAGATAAATGCACCATCTCTGGGTACTACAAAGGGGTCCCCCCCTGTGCTTCCCCTCCCCATCGCTCAGTTTTCCATTTTTCCCCCCTTTCAGGGGCCTAAACCCTGCAGAGGGGAGCAAGTTGGTTTGTTAAAGGAGTTTCTAGCCCTGGTAGTCACCAGTGGAGGGGCTCCGCTTCTCCTGAACAGAGTCCTCCAGACCCCTGAAATTCAGAGCTTTGAACATACAGGTATGTGCCATAAGGAGAAGCGGACCAGAGAAGTGACATGCTCCCATTCCTTGTCTCAGGGAGGTCACACCACTGCAGCCATCCCAGTTCCCCTTTCTTTTATAAGGGCCGTGTTTACAAACACAGTAAGTGGGCAGCAAACACACACAAGTTAATGATGCACTGAGGTCAAACAGGAATTAACAAATCCCAACAGATCCCAGGCCAGCAGGGCTGCACCCCTCCTGGATACACAATTATGCAGGGGAAGAACAAGTAGAAAAACAACCAGAGAGTGGTCTGAGATGCTTGTTTTTGGAAAGAGCAGTTTATGGGGATGCTGTCCTGCTTCCCTAGCAGTGTAACCTCCATCCTTCCTGGATTCCACCCACATTTCCCTCAGTTTGACACTGGTTTCCCCAGCCAGGCAATGGCAGCTCCAAGATCACAGGTGGGGAAGGACAGCCCACATCTATCCTCACCAGGAGTTAAGTCCATGGAGTTTAAACAATTTTTTCCAGTGAGCTGCATATAAATATTCAGCAAAACATGCGAGGGAATAAAATCCACAATGTTTCTTTCCTGGGGGTGGATGGCGAAGGTGGAGCTGAGCATCACTGCTGTCCCACCTGGTAAAGAAAGGGTTTTCCAGCCGCTCAAACTGGCTCACAGCCCATACAGTACCGTTCTCTCACCAGTTACCTACCACATTTACATTCAGGTTTCGTTCCTTCTACAGAGATAAGAAATGAATTTGGAAGTGTTACAGCATAAACATCACAGGCTGGTCAGGATCTCTTGAAAGTACAAATACCTGGGGCTAAGGCTTGAAGTCACTGCAACCCACTAAACCCATTAACCCAGGCAGACCTATCAAACCAAGAAATAAAAGTCCTGTAATGTACCAAGGAACCTCAGGTGCTCCGAACTAGAGGTGCAGAGATCCAGGAGGGACCATGCCCCAGCTTGGGCAGCCACATCAGCATCCCAGCCACTCTGGACACTTCCTAGGCTCTCAGTCCAGTAAATACCAGTACTTACCTGAGTTCAGATGTGCTGGAAAAGTTCAATGCTAATTACTTCTGATTTTGGACTGCCTGGAAGTGCAAAAAGGTTTTCTTTAGCCTCATGACTTCCCTTGAAATTGAAAAAACAGTTGGAGTTTAAAAATAGTGCTTCTTTCCTTTGCTTAAAAAAAAAATAAATATGTGCAAGAGGACACCATCTTCTAGTTTTACAAGACTAAGGGTGAGAGGAGTGGTCACAGAGCATCCTGTGGCAGCAGAGCAGCTCAGCCCCACGCCCACCCAGCCCCTGCGCAAATCCCCATCAGTGGATGCATGTGAGCACTCCAAAAGGCTTCCCCAGAACTAACCAGGATTAGGTCCTACTGCAAAAGTATTTTAGCGTGTTTTCTGTGGTGTGGATCTAACAAAACTGTCTGCAAGACAAAACACTGCTCCGTCCCTTTGCTGTGTGCCAATCACAGCTCCTGCTGCAGCACGGGGTGGTGAAGTGTGGAACAGAGGCAACAAAAAAATGACTGAAAATAAAGCAGATAAATTACTTATGTAAAAGTAGAATTTGAATAAAGTACGTCCACAAAATACACAAGCAGATACTACACCGTCTTTGGCCAAGAAATCACCTGGTTTGTAAAAAAGGGTTTTTAGATCCATTACATTGCCAAAAGGGGCAGCCCTTTATTTAGGAAACTGAAAAAGTAACGATGCAAAGCAAATAAAAAAAAAAATCAATTACTTAAACCAAGGTTTCTCACTTTATTTAAATCATGATTAAAAGCAGTTTGACTCACTGATTGAAATCAATCCACACCATCTCTCTCAGACGATCTCAAGCAGTTAAATAAGAGAATATCATCAATAACCTGTCTGTGGCGTAGAGGGGAAACACATCCTCACAGGACTGCTTCTCCCCAGTTCTCATGTGAGGGTCCCTAGATTTGAGGGGTGGCACAAGCCCAGCAAAAGCCTCGAAAGTGCAAGAGTTTGTACCTGTAAGGAGAGGGAAGCAGCGAGGACTCGTGCAGCCAGGATGCATAAAACGATATATGTCAAATCAGAGTCACAGAACAGTTTGGGTTGGAAGACACCTTAAAAATCACCTAGTTCCAACCCCGCTGCCATGGGGTCTAGAGCATCCTTAAGTGACATAGATATAAAGTATTTGTTTCACAAACATTTTTTGAGGATGCTGCCCCTGCTCTGGAAAAATTCACAGACAAATAGAGGACAAGGCTGATGTTCCTGAGGAGAAATCCCCCTCCCGAGCCCCTCTCCCTCTCTCCAGCATCCTGCTCCTGCAGCCATGGTCCTCAGCAGAGCGCTGGAGCTCAGTGGGTGCTGGGCTGTTTGCCGTGTTTGGGCATATTCCCTTTAGGCTGCGGTTCCCAAGCTGTCTAATTGCCCTTGATGTCTCTGCTCTCCCCCAGGAACGCCATCCGACCCAGCAGCTCCAGATGTCGGAATATTATGCAGGAAGCCGGTAAACAAATTCCTCCTATTTTTCCTGCCAGCAATTAGAAACGTAGGAAGAACACGTTGCTTAACAGGCAAGCAATCCACCAAAGATATTTCACAGGCATTTATTGCCACTTATTGTCTCTGAAATTGGTGGTAAACACTGAATGTTGTAACTCTTAGATCACCCCTTGTTGCTACAGAATCATGAACAGTAAAAATACCAAAAAAGCAGCAAGCATTGAAATCAGAGTTAAAGTTGGGACAAACTTGCAATTACAACAGCTTCCAGAGTAACCATCAAACCCAAAGGTTACAGAGCAGCTCCACCACCACCCTTCCAACAGCTGTTTCAAGAAATTTCAGCTTGTTAACCCAACTTTACCTTCCAACAGATCCCTGCACCTTCCTTCCCCATTAATTTCTTTGCGTGCTCCAGCAATCCTGCCCTAGCAGGAGGGATGGCTTAAGGTGGCTTCAGGAGTCTCTGCCAGCATTAATTGTTATAATTTAAGAGCCTTGTGGGGTGAAGAATTTGAAAACGAGAATTTGTTCTGAAGGTTGGGAGGAAAATGAAAAAAATCCAGTGCCGTGGCCATGCACAGATGGTGCCAGGAAACCTGCACTCCAGGTCTCTGCCGGGAAAGAGGATTAAAACATTCCAGCTCGCGGTACAGTGCACACGTCTGCATGCTTGAAGTTTGCAAGTTGCAGAAATTCAGGAGCAACCGAATAAATAAGGCAAATTTCACCTGCAGAAGAACCTCCTCTGGCTTGGTGTCTGCCATGAAAGAGAGCTTTTTTTAGTCCAGCTGCCTTGGAGTTATCAGCACTGCTGGGAGAATTACGTTTGTGTTTCAAACCAGAGACTGAGCTGAGATTTCTTTCCAGTGCTCAAAAAATCTGTAATGTTTTTGTAAGTCAGAGTACCAGGTAGGAAGGGACCTTAAGAATCACCTGGTCCAAACTGTCCTGCAAAAAGCCCTATCTAGACAAGATGGCACAGCTAAAAATTAAAAAAGCTGTCCCAGAATTGATTGACCATCTTTATACTATTTTTTGGACTTACGACAGACACAAGACATGTATTACCAGGTTTTCCCACTACTTCAGGGAATAAGACAGAGGCAGCAAATCTTTTTCTTCAGGGTGTTTGGTACACGGCACCTCAGTGGTCATCTGGTATGAGGACGCCTCTCTGAGCATCTCCACTCCACAGCCACCGCTCTCGGGTCACTTGGCTCTTTCCCCGTCACATCATAATGCATCAGAGA
>NW_010400139.1:21552-24351 GCF_000710305.1 Buceros rhinoceros silvestris
TCCCTGTCACATCATAATGCATCAGAGAGCACCAGCCAACCTCCCCTTCGGCCAAGCCCCACTGATCCCAGCATCACCCTGCCCAAGCAATGAGCTGCCACTGCTACTGCGGATCATGGGCAAAAACCAAGGCAAGCAGGAACCGATGCTATGATTAATACTTCAGCTGTTCCCGCTGTGGCTTTAGGGATCTCCGTGACAGTTTATCAGCCTTCTACAAGCTTCCCAAGCCCTGGGCAGCGTATAGAAAGTCGAGGCTCCTGACTGTAGTGCAAAGGTGAGAGCTGCATCTTGCAAAGAGTCTTCTCATTCAGTTTATTTTTTTCATTCAATTTATTTTTTTCCCCCCTAAACAAGCACATTGCTGAGGGCCTGGGTTGTGCAGAGTGTTACTGACTGTCCTTGTTTCCCTGGGCCGGTGCCATGAGCACGGCAGAGTGTTTGGTGCCACCACTGCTTAGGGGAAGGGCACAGGAAACTCGACACGAGATCCTCACATCCTTTTCAAGCCTTCTCAAATGAAGGTTTAAAATAGAAGCCGTGACACAATGATTGTGTGGTTAGTGACCACAACAGCTTAACTAGTTGTCTCAAACCAAGACCTAACCAAGAGAAGCATGAAGTTAATCTATAAAATGATGTCTACCTCTAGCAGGGTTTACAGGAGAGGCTCAGCACCATCTGCTTACTCACATGGTGACCTGTATCGCCAGCTCAGTAAAGGATATTTCAAGATCCCTCTCAAATTCATTATTCTTAAGCAGCAATAAACCGCAAACATGCAAAATAAGTGTGGCCATTTGCTATTTTTATCGTCTCCTCCACCGTGCTTCAGCGGGCTCAGGTGTGTGCCGAGCATATACCTGTTGGAGGACGAAGATCATTCTTGCTTCTTACTGCGATGAAGGAATTAAATACAAAATCTTCTGTAGGAAGCAATTGTGAAGTGTGGAAGTTTCTAGTCAGGCAAATAAATTGGATTTAAGTATATTACAGTCATAATCTTTTTCTGCCTCTCTCCAGACAGCCTTTGTACATGGAGAAATGAGAATGTATTCTCAGACAAATCTTGACCTGAGGGAGAAGGCTGCGGGAATCTGGATTTTCAATAACATAAGACAATAAAGCTCAGACTTCTAACCTGCCGCAATATGGTAAAAGTATAAAGAGCTTAGCAACTAATAAAAGAAAAGGGTCTTCCAACTCATATTTGAAGATCTAGACCCCCAAAAGGACACTTCATAAAGATCATAATGGGTTAGTCAGTATCTAACAGATACCATGTACCTTGTTGACCAATTGTCTGACAGTTGTCTTCTGCAGGCCTGGATATTAATAAGCCTTGTGTTGATTTCCTTGGGGTATTTTGTCTTCGTAATTGTACATCTACTTGTTGTGACACTGCAGCTTGCTATATATTTATTTAATGCGATTCCTATAGCAGAAAAAAATGTATGTATGCTATTGTTTTCCTTAGATGATATGCATACACTGCAAATTTCATCTCCCTCTAAGGTATAGTGAATCAAAGCTGTTACACTGTAAGGGAGAGCACACGGTCTTGGGGCAAAGAGGAAATCCAGATGTGTTTTCCCCTTAGGTGTGAATATGTCTTACTCCTTGCATTACACAGGGAATATAAAGGGATTCAATTATCGCTGCATTTTTATTTCTAATAATAACAAAAACTTGTTCTAGAAGGTATTCCAGTTAAATAATGTTTTGACAGATAATGCTAGTGTAAAGTAGCTGTCACTCACGCAGCGAGATCAAGGGGAAACAGATGCATAAGAAAGATCACAGAGTGGCTTATGTAGTGAAAATGAAGCCTGTTAAAAACTCCTCTCACTAACAAAACAAAGACTGTCTGCGGCTTGATCCTGCTCTCACCATTTCCTGTATGGCTACAGAATAAAACACAAATATTTAGAGATTGCATGTCCTATATAAATTGCAGTTTTCCATAGATTAAATATGCCTATATTCGAGAAAAGCACTCTGCTTCTGCAGCTCCCTCAGTCATACCAGCCATGGCCCAACCAGCCAGAAAAACTCCTGACAGAGTGAGGTAGGACAGCTTTCAGTCTCTGCAGTCCTTGGCCAGGAGATGTGGCTCCTGCTGCCTCAGACCCACTCTATGGCCATGGCCAGGACACCTTCATCAGCTCTGAGAGGGGCTGATCATTCTGCTGCAAGCCTGGAAACACCAGCTCTGCCCAGCTGTCACAACCTTTATTTGTCCACCGAAACGAACTCAGCCCCTACTCGTTATTTGGCCCATCTCTTCTATTGCTTGGAGGCACCTGTGCCCTCTTCTCCATCTAAATGGGAGCCTCCTTCATTGCACCCTCCTTACACATCTTCGGCCACAGTCACCTACAAGAAGTTTATCCTGTGAATAGGGATTTTCTTACTCCAAATCTCACAGAATTCTACCCAAATGCTTTATCACAATCCTCTTCCACTGACTCACAGGTCCCAAGCCCTAATTGTGCTAATTCCAACTCCCAGCCGCACCACGAGCTCCTGGGGCAGCCTCGGAGCAGCCCTGGGGTCATTATCTGCTGCTATTGCTCCTCTCTTGAGGCTTTCCACGTTCTGCCTCCAGTGTGGGCTTCAGCAGAGATAAGTGGGACACAGTGCTGGAAAAGGTGTAGCAGAGTACTAAGGAGAACACTAAAATTAAGGATATAATTTTTTGTAACAGCATTAGAAGTTGCAGTGAAGTGTGATGGGAAGGGCTGTGAGGTGCAGAGGGGTCTGCAGGTAATGGCCCTGCTCAGAGGTTGCTCCATACCC
>NW_010400139.1:24479-24802 GCF_000710305.1 Buceros rhinoceros silvestris
TCAGCAGGATGAGATAAATTGTGGGAAATGAGAACAAAAGCAAATGCCTCTAAGCATGTTGCTGAAGGGGGAGATTAATTTACAGCTAATTACTATATTGAAGAACAGGCCTCCAAACTTTCTATACAAGTTCCGACAGAGCTCATTGAAAACGATTAACTATCTTTAAATCCATCCAGCTTTAAAAAAAACTTTTATTTTTGCAAAGATGAAATGTTGGAAACTGAGCAAAGCTTAAATAGGGGCTTCAGAAAACAAACACACGGGTTCAGAAGAGTCTCTGCTGTTTGCTCCAGCAGCTCATGGGTCAGACACGGCAAGTT
>NW_010400139.1:24878-33349 GCF_000710305.1 Buceros rhinoceros silvestris
TCCTGCTGCTTCTCCTCCTGAAACCAACCCTCCACCCATGGGTGCTCTACCTAGGTGCCAGAGAAGCCCAAGGCACAGGGAGCCACGTGACACAGCATGACATGAGATTTAACCCACTCAAGAGAAATGCTGTTCTCTAACCAAAGTGTTTTAACCTCAAATTTTTAGTTTAGGTAAAATTTCAGTTGGAGAAGAAAAAAAGTAAAAAAATCAGTTTCTGGAAGAAGAAACAACATACAGAAGGTATCTGATCACCACATATTCCCCCAGTACCTCCCCTCCTATCAGCAAGTGATAAGGGTAAAGATACAAATATTTGTAGGAGAAAAATAGCACAAAAGATGAGGGGGGTTAATTATGGGGTGCTGGGCTGGGACAATGCTGCAAACTATAGGATCATCCAGCTGGACAGTCCCAACAAGAACTGTCCCAGAACAGTGCAAGAGTCCCAAGAGAAAGCAGGAAAGTTTCTTTAAGTGGATTATTTTTATAGAGTTGTCTGAAGCTCAACTCACAGTCAGGACTCGAGGTTGGTTCAATAAAACTGCATTGTTAGGACAGCTGATATGAAGAAACTTTTCCTTTTCAGTATTAGAGACAGAAGCAGAGAAGGCAGAAGGATGCACTGCCCCAGGAACCACAACACTGGTCACCTGTGAACCAGTTTTGTGTCTTATTTTGAACCCTCATACTGATTTACCAAGTGCAGCTGAAGGCAATGAGCATCTAATTTTATCCTTTGTTTTTTGCCTGGCAAACATTAACTTAGTCATAGCTGGGAGCTGCAGCTACACTTGGGAGGGAAAGAATGGAATTATTTACTAAAGTACAGCACACTGTAGTAATTTTGCAGTGGCTGTGTGAAACTGTCACTGAAAAGTTTGGTTTCATTCCCCCTCTTTACCCAGAGTTGGTTAAATAAATAATTCCCATGAATACATTTCTCTGAACAATAAATGGGTTTTACTTTCCTCCCCAAACTCATTAAAATAATCCAGAACCCTTTTAGTACTAATGCTGTGGCCACCTTTGATTCCTATGGCAGATCTCATGACAACTAAAAATCAGAAGATGACAGCCGTGATGACGACATTTACTACAGAAATCCCAAGTACATCATGCAAGTGGCCCATCCAGATTTAGCTTTCACTCCAGGCTCCCCTTTTCAGGCAGCACCAGAAAGATTCCAGATTTTGCACTGAAATTTGTGTTATTTGCCTTCTTTATTGCTTAGGGACACACTTTTTGTCCAAGAAGAAACTAGAAAAGCTGGAGAATGGATTCATTCCATGTAATATGAAAGTTATTGCAACAGCACCTGACCACTACCAGGACCAGCTCCCAGCCCACCTCAGCCCTTGGGCCAGTTGTTGATCCCATTTCGGAGCCATTTGTGGTTCAGAAGAGCACTTGGGGTCTAAGTGTGCTCACTTCATCATTGGATATGTGCACATGGAGATGCTTGTCCTCCATCCTCAGCACACAGCAGTGTGTGTGCATCCTACCAGCTCACAGGGACGTTCCTGCACATGCCCCAGGCAGGGTCCTGGGGTTGGAGCTGCTTCCACATGTAGTCTTATACCTATGCTGCCTTGGAGACATCTACAAGAAAACACCCCACTGAGAGGATTTTAGTATCTGTGTTGTGAGTAGATGCACCTTGATGTCTTATTCCTCACAGGCTCTGCAGGTCTGTTCCCCAAAAAAGTGGCTTTCATGTTCCTTCCTGCCAGGGGCCTGCTGGAAGAGGCATAGGACTGTCCAAGAGCAGCCACCACACCACGAGAAGCAGGTCTGTGCACAGGCATTTGAGCAAAGCTATGACAAAGCATGAGTTTTGATACCACAAACATGCAGAATTGTTAATTTCCAGCAGAAGAATTTCACCCATGGAGCCCAGGATGGGATCAACCCCCATGTGACTGAGCTAAAGAGGAATTGGGGAAAATGCTACATCTTGGTCACCTCAATCCACCAGCAGCTTCACTCAAAACCAATCGAGTTTGGTGTGCCACTGTACTGAGTACTCCAGGCTGAAGCACTGACAAGCATGTGCCCAAGCTGTGATGAACACCAGATTTCAAGGAACACATTGACAGGAACACCGGCTTCCACACACTGCATGTTTGACGTTCTCATTGATTTACAACTATTTCCAAGCTGATATTTAACTTTGATGATCAAATCCGTATTTGCTGGCTCTGATGATGAGAAACCAGACCAAGGTCCCGCAACGGAAAGCGGACAATCTTATCTCCTTTTCCTTCTGTATTTAGTCACTGAAGGTGCAGCCGGTAAACAAATGCGAAGATTTGTGGTCCAGCAGCTAATCACACCCAGCACTTGCTAGAGGAGACAGAGTAAAACAGCCCAACATGCTCTTGCCATGTGGTAATTTTCCAGATAAATGGACAGTTTGTTCAGCAGTTCCACTGTTGAGGGTCAATGATCCATATAATACGGGCAATTACACAAGTATTTCCATTGCAGACTCTGTGACAATTTTTTAGTGCAAGACAACAGATAAATGGTAGCAGAGGTATCCAGATGAGGGTACTGGACTTGAAACCCTGCACCACAGCTCCTGTCTGGTGTCTGCTGGAGAAACCAGCTCTCCCTCCACCTGGTTCATATGATCAAGTGTCCATCCTACTGCCCCCATTTTCTCTTATTTTGAGATTTCTTAATTGGCTGTTAATACTGAGCCTAAATTACCAGCTCATCGCTTTCACACAGTCCCCTGTTCTCCTGCCTTCTAGTTCAAAGTTAAGCACTTGGCTATTTTATAAACATTCTCTAGGGCTGAAGAAAAGAAAAAACGAATCAAATAAGGGGAAACTCCTCAGCAATTTGAAAACTTGGGCTCCCGGCGGATACACAAACATAACAATTTCTAATTGCATTTCAAAGGAAAAGCAGAAAACATTCTCAGGGAGTACGTACTGCCGATACGCTGACAAACACTACACAGAGCTGGCTTGAATCATGGCTTACATGCTAAGACTTTGTTCATTGGAAAGAAGGTTCTGAGCAATACATGGATTGAAATAAATAATTGTTTTGTGTAATGGAGTGTGCATGAGGAAACAACCACAGCATGCTTTAGCCTTACTCGCATCCTCAAAAAGCACAGACATTTGCTGCACAGAACCGCAACCTGCCGTGAGAAATCAATACCAAAACCCCAGAAAATATTTAAGAACATCCCAGAGTCACTCCCCAGCAATACCAACATTTCCAGCTCTGAGCTCCAAACAGCAAAGAGGATCTTGCAGTTTCAGCACCTGCTTATAAAGCATCTACATGCAACAGCGGAATGTAAAATGTACAGGTGCCCCCAGTCACCCAAGTGCTGCAGAAGTTTAACGATAAACACATAAGACCCTGAAAGACTCTTGTGATTTCTGAAGGGAATACATTAAACCTGGGGTAGTGCTTCCCTGGTGAATTGTACTTCTGTTTCAGTCTCAGTTTACTGCTGCTTTTACCCATCATGTAAGAGACAGACTGCCACTTCATTCCCCCAAAATGAACAGGAAACATCAGTAAAGAGCAGCCTTAATGGTGGAGGAATTCACCAGGGACAGGCTTTGGAGTTGTTCAAGAACCTTTTTCAAAATTTAAGCAGATTTTGCTAAAAAGGAAAGAGAGAAGAAAGACAGAGAGACTTGAAATGCTGGAATTTAACCTTCATGTAGGAAATGAAAAAAATGCATCAGTACTACCCCAGGCAGAAGCTGTCTGTCCCTCCCTCCTCCCCCGTGAGCAGGAGCCCCCTTTGCAGAAGCCAGGGCTTAGAGACAGGCACCATTTATGCAAATGAGTGATTTTGTAAGAGATTAATTAGCAGAGGGAAGCTTTTGGCTATCTTGTGAGGACAGTGGCTCATTTATGAAATACATATCAATAACCCACAGCCATGTACAAGCTGGGCGCGTCAGACCCCAGCAGATAGCGCAGAATTAACAAAAACTTGTGTTTCTCAGGCAGGAAAGGGGATGGACAGCCCAAGGGCTGAGACCTTCATCACTCCTGCCCTCAGGTCCCTCCTGCCCACCAGCACCAGGCTGAAACCTGCAGGAAAGACCCCAGTTAAGAGTTGGAGGTGTTACCCATCTGCCTCAGCAGCATCACCACGTCTGGCTCCTGAGGCACTTCTGTAATGTACGGTTAAACATCTGATATCTAAGCCAGCAAAATAAGGAAGCTGATTATTTGGCAAGGTTGGCATTAGGAGAATCTGTTTTGACTAGAATTAACACCAATGTGTGTAACATTGAAGAAAAAAAATCACTGATCTGTTGTTGCTGTGCAGAGCAGCTCCCAGGAGAAAGTCTCGCACATTTGCTCCCAGCTTTTCTGGAAGATGCATCCCGGCCGATGACACAGAAAGGATAAATATATTCTTTAACGGGAGAGGAGGGTGCTAATGGGAACTAAATACACTGCTTCTCCCTGTCCTGGACAGCAGCTGGTGGGACACAGTCAAACTCCTGCTAGATAGACAAAAACTCCTTCCCTAAACAGTCCCCTAACCATGCTTTTCCTTGTAAAAATTATGTAATTACACGCGATTGCAGAAAATTGCATAAAAGTTGACTCTATTATGATTAATTGTCCCCACGGCCTCTTGTAAAAATTTCAAAGTTCCAGCTGGTCACACAGGGTTTAGTTTACAGAAGTGTTGCACATTATTAGATTTTCTGATAAAGCGTGTGCTTTTGTGATTCCGGAAACTGCTGCTCCTCCAGACAACTGGCATCCTCTTTGTTATTCACCCCAGAGATACGCCAGCCAAAATGGAGTGCACTCAGATGAAGAAAAAAGGTATTCCCAATCAGACATGCAGATTAAGCGTTGCTTATGCAGCATAAACAAAACACTACCAAAGTTCCCGTACGGGCTCTCCCTGCCACTCGTGCAGGCTGAAAGAGCATATCAGAGGTTTGGTTGGGGTGCCCCTGCTGTCACCCAGGGTGTGAAAGCTCAACTCTGGGGCCACGTGCCCAGTGCAATCCCCAGGGAAGGTCCTGGCTCGAGTCCTGCTCCAGTCATTCCATCCCTTGTCACATTCAAGTTCTGATAAATACCGACTGAGGAAGACAGAACAGGAGGATGCTACCACTGCTACCACCACCCTTCTCTCATCTCTATACCCCAGCCCTCATGCCACCACCACCCATCTCCCCTCCATACAACTCCACACTGGGGAGGGCTGAGAAGCAGCCTAGAGACCCCCTCCAAGAAGCCACACAGCCAGAGACCTTTTCTACCTGTGCCACATCATAGTAGCACCCTGAAAAAGCAAGTACCACAGCAGCTAATAGAGCATCTAAGAGAAGTAGTAATAGTGAGGGAGACTGGGCCAACAGGAGACCAGAGGACCGTATCCGTCTCCATTCTGCCAAGCATAATGGCCAGACTGAAAAACGTCTTGAAATAGCAGGTGCAAGTCAGAAGGTAACTTTGCTGAGAATGACAATGAAGCAAACACTCAAAAGCGTATTTTGGAATTAGAAGCCAGTTCTGTTCATCCACCAATACTGCAGTTCTTCTCATTTCTCCATCATATGCACATGTCCTGTAACACTAACCTGGGACACAGAAACAAGAATCCAAGCCCAGAACTGAAACTATAACACAGTACCCAAAGTTTTCTGAAGGAATGACTCCAGTAGAGACAGGGATGATCCACCTGACAAAGTCCTCATGTCAGAAGCACACACTGGAAGATCCCACACAGGCAGCTGGACTGGAGCTAAGCTCAGCCAGTGGGAAGGCTGATCCCTACAGGAGTAACTGGTCCAAAGAGCCATGGGTGGAGAGGGGCAGCAGGTACCAATGGAGTCCCAAGCAGACTTGCCAGAGCCAACCTACCAAGCTGTGAAATTAAAACAAGTTATTTCAGGCTCTGGTAGTAAATGTTAAGTTATGCAAGAAGGCCGGAGGTCAGCCCTAACTTTGTTATAACCCTGATTTCTGATCTATTACCATATACCAAAATCATTGTAATTCTGTGAAGAATTCAGCTCAGTAAGTATTGAGGATTACAAGGAAAGAAATAAAAATTAAAAGTTGCCATTGTGTAGATCAAATTGCAATACCAGTTCCTTCTGGTCCCAAAGTCAATATAAAAAAAGACAAAAAAAAGTCTAAGGAGTGGAAAACACAAAGGGTTAGAGGAATTAAGTGCAGGAAATGTTTCTTCAGGATGGGGAGTAAGACAAGCAAGAACAAGTCCGGGGAGAGTAACCCATGTTGGGCCAGACTCTTCCCAGCTTATCACTGCAAACACCTCAGGTCTCATACAAATACCAAGCTACTCATCCAGAGGAGGAGATTTTAAGGGGGGGAAAAAACTATGTGTAAGCCACTATTTCCACCTGCCAAGAGGCCCCTGTCAAAGGCACAAGCATTTAGCGGTGTCTAAACTTACAGAACCACAGTTGTTCCTGGGGATGCTAATACATAATCCAAGTTTCCTCATCTCCTGCTGCCCATTCCCCACCCCCCCGACTTTGTATTATGCAAAACAGAAAATTATCATCCTTATAGCATCCTTCTTGAAAGGCTTTCAGATATCGTAAAGAAGTATTGTCATAATGAGGTTAATGACAATAGGGTTTCCAATATCAAAGAGCCAACATGCAGCTGCTTTATAGTATGGAGCGATATAGCGCAGAGCTCCATAATGAGAGTAGAGAGTTTTTGGGTTACGCATTTTAATGAGTTTGTAATAAGCAAACTACTACGGAAGCGCTAATTTGCATTTCACAGCACTATTTAGATAGAATACTTTGTTAACACTCACTACATTGAAGCAGGAAAATTAGCCGAACTTCATAAGGATTTAGAGTCTGAACATGCACAGGCCATTGCGCAGAAGATTATGTGCTTTTAGAGCCAGAAGTGTTTGGTAATACGCACAGGGAGGGAGAACCGGAGAGGAATGCAATACCTGCGCTGCTTTGACCTATAGAATAAGTAGAAATAACCGCTGTGTGTTTCAGACACCTCGTCTGATGTCTCAGTTTGCACCTTGCAGTAGTGAAGCACATCAATGCTGCTTTTGAAAGAAAGATCTTCAATATCGAGCGCAAACTAATTCTGCAATAGCTGCGTGTCAGCATATGGGAAGGCTTGTTCTGTGCCCTGAACCTGGCAGCCACCAGCGCTGCTGCTCAGCTCTGCTGCCTCAGACGCTGGACTCCTTCCCCGTCTCTTGCAGGGTGAAACCAGCTTAGAAGTTAAAAAATCTGAGGTACGTGACACCCTGCACCGCACTTGTTACAGCTCATCCGATAAGGAGAGGTACCTGAAGAGCAATGCATTCATCTATTAATGTTCCTTATGGGAGACATAATCAGCTTCATTAGAAGTCATTATTATGGTAAAACCCTGGAAAAAACATCATGTACAGGGAGGCAGCATGATCAATTAAAAACCTAGAATATGTGACTAATATTGACAGATGTTTACAGGAGTCTCTGTGGGAGGTTGAATGCTCTGGTGGGGTGGCAGCTCCCACAGACACAACCCACCCTGCACCCACAGCCTTCTTGGAGCCAGCTGGACCCTCTGCAGAGCCAGACACAGCCAGGAGGGCCGTTGCCTAGAAGCAAGCAACACAGAAGTGTGGGTGCAACCACCAGACTACCACAAGCCAGAAAACATGTCCACAGATGCCCCACTGCAGCAGGAGATGCTGTGCTACACCTCAGGGCAGACCCCATCCCTGCACCCCAGCTCCCACCGCTCCAGCCTGCACAGAGTTTTCACAGCAAACTGCAAAAAGTCTCCTCTGAAGCCAAAAAAAACCCAACTTCTGAACTTGGAATCTGCTGAACTTCCTGAACTGACAATCATGATGTTGTTGGGGGTTTTTTTGCTTACTCAGAAAGCTCCTATCACTATCCAACAGTGTTTGTCACCATCCTGCCAGCCCCCATTTCTTATGAAAGCACAGAATAGGCAGATTTATCTTCCCCAAGTCACAAAACTTCTTCCAGTAAAGACTCCACCAGCTCTGCTACCTGCCAGCAGAGATACCCATGAGAGCAAGAGCAGCAACAGGGGAAGCCCCAGCACCAGGATCCCCTCAGGATGATGCCAACAGCCCCTTACAGGGTGCAGGATGCCTTTGGGTTGATGTCCTTATGATCAGAGTGGTTTGCAGGCAATGCTCCACATCAACCACAAGGCCAAGCTCTGGTGGCACCCTTGCCTTCCGTGAGGCTGAGCATCCTCACCCATAAGGCCCGGGAAATTTCAGCTTGTGCTTGGCAAGATGTTATTTTTAAGCCTTGACAAACAAGGGCTTGATCTTCTAGAACAGTTTGGATCCATTTTGCCATACACATTCACAGCTCGACAGCTGGCTCGGGTTTGGGTACCTATCTGGCACAGCAAAGCAAGAACTGAGCTCAGGCAGGGACTCAGCTCATGGCAGCCACTAAAAGCTTTTTCCCTGG